>NC_041386.1:510372546-510386414 GCF_002162155.2 Triticum dicoccoides | reverse complement strand
TGTTCGTTGGGATCTGATGAACTTTGAGTTTATGATCAGATCTATTTTATCCATGAAAGTTATTTAAGTTTTGATCTCTTATATGCATGATTGCTTATAGCCTCATATTTCTTCTTCGAATGTTGGTTTAGTTAGGCCGACCAGATAGATCTTTCTTGCCATGGGAAGAGGTGCTTTGTGATGGGTTCGATCTTACGGTGCTCAATCCCAGTGACAAAAGGGGACATGACACGTATGTATCGTTGCTATTAAGGATAACAACATGGGGTCTATTCCTACATGAATAGATCTTGCCTACATCATGTCATCGTTCTTATTGTATTACTCCATTTTTCCATGAACTTAATACACTAGATGCATGCTGGATAGCGATCAATGTGTGCAGTAATAGAAGTAGATGCAGACAGGAGTCGGTCTACTAATCTTGGATGTGATACCTATATAATGATCATTGCCTGGATATCATCATAATTATTTGAAGTTTTATCAATTGCCCAACAGTAATTTGTTTACTCGATGTATGCTATTTTTCTTGAGAGAAACCACTAGTGAAATCTACGCCCCCGGGTCTCTTCTTTATCATATTTGCCTTCGAGATCTATTTTTTTTTTGCTTTTACTTTCAGATATATTAATCCAAAACCCCAAAAATACCTTGCTTCAATTTTTTATTATTATTTATTTTATTTCACGTTTCCGCGAGATCTATTTATCCAATCTACTACTAATTTATCTATCTTTTTACCCGGGAGGAATTGACAACCCCTCTTACACGTCGGGTTGCAAGTATTTGTTCTTTGTGTGCAGGTACCATTTACATAGTGTTGCGTGGTTCTCCTACTTGTTCGATAACCTTGGTCTCTTCATTGAGGGAAATACCTAGCTTAGTTGTGTTGCATCATCCCTTCCTCTTTGGGGAAATACCAACATAATTCAAGCCGCATCAGTGTCTCGGTCATGTCTACATAGTTCTCGAACCCGTAGGGTCCGCACGCTTTAACGTTCGTTGACGATATAGTGTTATATGAGTTATATGATTTGGTGACCGAATATTGTTCGGTGTCCCAGGTGAGATCACAGACATGATGAGGAGTCTCTAAATGGTTGAGAGGTAAAGATTGATATATAGGATGTTGGTATTCGGACACCGGAAGAGTTTCAGAGTGCACCGGGTAATCATCGGGTCACCGGAAGGGGTTCCAGACACCCCCGGTAAGTGTGTGGGCCAAATGGGCCAAAGGAGAGGACGGACCAGCCCACTAGGGGGCTGGCGCGTCCCTCTCCTTAGTTGGCCGGCTCTAGGGGAATGAAAGGGGAGGGGCGGCCCCTCCTGCCTTTCCCTCCTCGGGAGAGAAAGGAAAAGGGGGGCGCCACCTCCTCCTTCCTTCCTCCCGCACTTATATAAGGAAGGGGGCTCCACTTGTTGGAAAGGAACCCCAAGTAGGATTCAGCCTACTTGGGGGCTGCTCCCTCCTCCCCCCACCTATATATATGTGGGAGGGGGCACCTAGCATAACACAACATTGTCTTAGCCTTGTGCGGTGCCCCCTCCACTGTTTACACCTTCGGTCACATTTTCATAGTGCTTAGGCGAAGCCCTGCGAAGATAGCATCACCATCACCGTCAAGAAGGTGGAGGACGTCACCGAGCTGAACGTGTGTTGAACGCGGAGGTGCCGTACTTTCGATACTCGATTGGTTGGAGCGCGAAGAAGTTTGACTACATCAACCGCATTAACAAACGCTCGCGCTTACGGTCTATGATGGTACGTAGACACACTCTCCCCTCTCGTTTCTATACATCTCCATGGATAGATCTTGCATGTGCGTAGAATTTTTTTGTTTTCCATGCAATGTTTCCCAATAGTAGGTTTATTGTCATCTTCTCTAATAACTTATTCGGGGGAGCTTGGGCATATAGTGTCTTTGTTGGACAAGACAACATCCGAGACTCCAACATTCTCCACAGGCTTGTGAAACTTATTACAGAAGAGTTGTTGTTTTTGCAGCAACCCTGTGTAGGCTGGCCTGTGGGATGTATTTGACTTGATTGAAAAACCCACCCTCAAAGTGTAGCGATTGTAGTGTTTTTCCGCACCCAGCAATGTGTCAAAGCATAGGCCAACATAAGGCTCTTTGTGGCAGTGACCAAGCTTCTTCATCTTGCAACTCAGATGACTCATCAATGATACATCCATTTTGCATCATGTTTCCCAACTGTTATTTATTATGTTTCGGGTCATTATTTCACTTTATGATACAATTCTTATGCCTTTTCTCTCTTATTTTGCAAGTTTTACATGGTGAGGAAAATTGTCGGCATCTGGAATTTAGGACCGGAAAGGGTTATGATACGTCTCCAGCATATCTATAATTTATGAAGTATTCATGCCATGTTTAAAACAATTTTATATGGTTTCAGTATGATTTGATTAGAACTAACCTGGACTGACGCTTTTTCGACAGAACTACTGTGGTGTTGTATTTTGTGCAGAAATAGAAGTTCTCGGAATGGGCTTAAAATTTACGATGATTTTTATGCACCAAAAGAGACCCCCGAAGCACGGGAGCTGGACCAGAAGAGTCCCAAGGAGTCCACAAGCTAGGGGCGAGCCCTAAGGGCTTGTGGGCCCCTCGGGCACCCCACTTGACTTGTTTCCGACGCCAAAAATTCTTATAAAAATAGAAACCTCTGAAAAGAACCCTAGATCAGAAGTTCCGCCGCTGCAAGCCTCTATAGCCACAAAAAACCAATCGGGAGCCCGTTCCGGCACCCCGCCAGAGGGGGAAACCATCACCGGAGGACATCTTCATCATCCCGACGGTCTCCATGACGAGGAGGGAGTAGTCACCCTCGGGGCTGAGGGTATGTACCAGTAGCTATGTGTTTGATCTCTCTCTCTCTATTAAGGCATGTCTCTCTCTAAGTTGTTTTGGTGATTGATGACAACGCCTTTGCGGACTAATCGTGTGCATTGAGTATTTCAGATATACATCCTTTGGCACTAGACGATTCCTTCCCCTCAGAGTTTTAAGCGAAGATGGTGTAGCTCTTTCGTTTCAGTTTTGGTGGACTTGTTTCATAGGAGTCACCATACTATCAAGAGGGGATCCACATTGGAAAGGCTAGGGTGGAATCAACACATACACATCCCCTTTGCACCCACTAAGCCTTCCCGCTTCGATGGAAGATCCCTCGTTGCTTCCGATGTAAAATTTGGTCCCAGCGGTAGTACGGCTCAAGAGCCACAAGCGGCAATACTGCTCCACAGCGATAGTACCGCCTGGGGCTCTCAGTCGTAGTACTGCTGCTGTTATAAGATCATACCGCCTCGACTCGAGGGGGTCGCCTCTCGTGTCGGGTTTTGCGGCACTGGCAGCGACAATAGAGGCGGTAGTACCGCTCGTAAGCGGTAGTACCGTCTCTACCACCGCAGCTAGTACCGCCCTGGGTCCAGATCCTGCTCCACCTCTGGCCTTCCTCAGTCTGCATGGCAGTACCGTGAGGGGGAGCGGTAGTACCACTGACCCCAACAGTAGTACCGCTGCCCCCAGCGATAGTACCGCTCTGTGCGGGGCTGAATGGGGGTAACGGTTGGATTGTTTCCCCCTATAAAAGGAGGTCTTCTTCTCTAAGTTGACTCACCTCTTTTCCCCCAAGCTCCATTGTTGCTCCAAAGCTCATTTTCGCCCGATCTCTCTCCCTATCCAATCAAACTTGTTGATTCTTTGGGATTGGTTGCGAAGGCCCGGATCTACACTTCCACCAAGAGAAATTTGATTTCCCCACTAATCCCTTGTGGATCTTGTTACTCTTGGGTGTTTGAGCACCCTAGACGGTTGAGGTCACCTCGGAGCCATATTCCATTGTGGTGAAGCTCCGTGGTATCATTGGGAGCCTCCAATTGAGTTGTGGAGATAGCCCCAACCTTGTTTGTAAAGGTTTGGTCGCCGCCTTCAAAGGCACCAAAGTGGAATCACGGCATGTCACATTGTGTGAGGGTGTGAGGAGAATACGGTGGCCCTAGTGGCTTCTCGGGGAGCATTGTGCCTCCACACCGCTCCAACGGAGACGTGCTTCCCCTCGAAGGGAAAGAACTTCGGTAACACATCCTCGTCTCTACCGGCTCCACTATTGGTTATCTCTCACCTTTACTTGTGCAAGCTCTTATTGTGTTGTATTCCTTGCTTGCTCGCGTGATTGTTGTTTTTGCATCATATAGGTTGCCCACCTAGTCGCATATCTAGACAACCTACTTTAATGCAAAGTTTAAATTGGTGAAGTAAAGCTAAAAATTGTTAGTTGCCTATTCACCCCCCCCCCCTCAGTCAACTATATTAATTCTTTCAATTGGTATCAGAGCCTCGTATCTTTATTAAGGACTTTGCCATCCGAAGAGTATGGTTGACACCGTAGACGGTGGGGAGGAGCACTCTGGTGTGAATCCGTTCTCGTCTACGGCTGATGGGGGAACCACGGTCTCTCATGAGGAGTTCAATGTGGCCTTGAACACATTGAAAACCTCCATGATGACCAATGTTGAAAGCATGTTTAACAAATTCTTAGAAGGCCTTAAACTTTCAACCGCACCAATGGAAGTGGGTGATCCCGCTAACAAGGTGACAGATGCTAACTCCGGCAAGGGGGGAGCTACTAGTGACAAAGTTCCTTTATCTAGTGGTAGAAATGGTAGTGGCATCTTTGCCAATGTGGAACCTCCACTTACTTATGGAGGACCGATTCCCTCCACTCATTTAAATCATGCCAGTTCTCCTTCTAAGATTGTGAAAAATGAGGATGCTTGGCTCTATTGCTTTAAATGTCATTTAAATCATGTTAATACTAATCTTTGGAGAATCATTGAACAAGGTTTCTATCCGCATGACCCAAGCAAATTCACCCCTAGAGAAGTCGCGGATCATCAATTCAATGAGAATGCTCTCTTCATCATCCAAGATGCAATTCCATCCGAAGATATTGCACATCTCCGACCCTTCACTGTGGCAAAGGAAGCATGGCAGCATGTTGTTTCACTTTACAAGTGAAGCGCACGCATTCAACGCTCCAACTATGAAGTGGTGCAAGATGAAGCTGATGAGTTTGCAATGAATGAAGATGAAGAACCTCGTGAGCTTTACCGGAGATTAACCACTCTCGTGGTCTCACTCCGAGATGATGGGAGCAAGGATACGGATGACAATTGGATCAAGTGCAAGTTCCTCAAGGCCATGATGCCTTAGCACAAGGCCATGTCCTCCGTCATCCGTCAAAGGTCGGACTTCCACACCTTGTCCTCAAGTGAAGTGTTGCATGAGTCTGTGGCAATGAGGATCTTCGACAAGACAGCCGACAACGCGGTGTTGCATTCTCAAAGAGCAAAGAATCCCAAACTTGCCTTGAAGGCCAAGGTTAGCATGGAAGAAGAGGATGAAGATGAAGAAGAGGAGAGCAATCCCGAAGATACAAAATATGCTTATCATGAGCACATGGCTCTGGCTTGAAGGCAATTTTGGAGCAAGAAGAACACGAGGCCCAACTTCAACAAGAACAACACAAGTGGTGCGAAGGGCAAGCAACGAGTGAGGACTTGCTATAATTGTGGAAATGTGAGTCACTTTGTTGCGGAGTGCCCATATGAGAAGAGGGAAGACAATGGTGGCAAGCTCATCCGAAAAGACAAGGCCAAGTCCTTCCCTAACAAGAGCAACTTCACCAAGAAGACTCCTCCCAAGGGGTTGGTGGCACAAGAAGGGTACAATGAGGATGATGATGATGAAGACGGTGAGCCGGTTGCCATGGCCTCCGTTGCCATTGCGACAACTCCACGGGTGTCTCTCTTCGACTCACCCAATGAGAACATCACTGCCAAGTGCCTCATGGCTAAAGCCACCAACAAGGTTGTAACACCCACTGTGCGGCTATATCTCCCACGTGTCGAGGCACGACTTAGAGGCATAACCGCATGGTGGTTTAGTTGCAAGTGGGGTAATCTTTACACAATCCCATGTACTGAATAAGAATGGGATACAGAGTTGGCTTACAATCGCCACTTCACACAAATACAAGTTAAACATACATCATCCAGAATACTATCAAGGTCCGACTATGGAACCAAAATAAAAGAAGACAACCCCAAATGCTAGATCCCTGATCGTCCCAACTGGGCTCCACTACTGATCAAACGAAAAAGACACATAAGAACGACCAAGATCTTCATCGAGCTCCCACTTGAGCTCGGTAGCATCACCTACACTGGTATCATCGTAACCTGCAACTGTTTGGAAGTATCCGTGAGCCATGAGGACTCAACAATCTCACACCCACGAGATCAAGACTATTTAAGCTTATGGGTAGGATAGGGTAATGAGGTGGAGCTGCAGCAAGCATAAGCAAAAGGCTAACATACGCAAATAAGAGCGAGAAGAGAAGCAACACAACGGTCGTGAAGCTAGAAGTGATCCTAAAACTACTTACACACAACCATAACACAAGAACCGTGTTCACTTCCCGGACTCCGACGGAAAGAGACCATCACGGCTACACACGCGGTTGATTTATTTTAATTAAGTCAAGTGTCAAGTTCTCTACAACCGGATATTAACAAATTCCCATCTGCCACATAACCGCGGGCACGGCTCTCGAAAGTTTATACCCTGCAGGGGTGTCCCAACTTAGCCCATCACAAGCTCTCACGGTCAACGAAGGATATTCCTTCTCCCAGGAAGACCCGATCAGACTCGGAATCCCGGTTACAAGACATTTCGACAATGGTAAAACAAGACCAGCAAAGCCGCTCGGATGTGCCGACAAATCCCTATAGGAGCTGCACATATCTCGTTCTCAGGGCACATTGGATTGTCCAAGCTTCCCGTAGGCCAGCCCAGAGTTGCCCCTGATGGCCACCGGCGACTGACAGGTTGGACCAACACTCAGAGGAGCACTGGCCCGGGGGGTTAAAATAACGATGACCCTCGGGCTCCATAAACCCAAGGGGAAAAGGCTTAGGTTGTTAGGAAAATATAAAACCAAGGTTGGGCCTTGCTGGAGGATTTTTATTCAAAGCGAACTGTCAAGGGGTTCCCATAACACCCAACCGCGTAAGGAACACAAAATCAAGGAACATAACACCGGTATGACAGAAACTAGGGCGGCAAGAGTGGAACAAAACACCAGGCATAAGGCCAAGCCTTCCACCTTTACCAAGTATATAGATGCATTAATTAAATAAGAGATATTGTGATATCCCAACATAACCATGTTCCAACATGGAACAAACTTCAACTTCACCTGCAACTAGCAACTAGCAGCGCTATAAGAGGGGTTGAGCAAAAGCGGCAACTTAGCCAAACAACGGTTTGCTAGGAAGGTGGGTTAGAGGCTTGACATGGTAATATGAGAGGCATGATATAACAAGTGGTAGGTAGCGCGACATAGCGATAGAACGAACAACTATCAAGCAAAGATAGAAGTGATTTCGAGGGTATGGTCATCTTGCCTGAGATCCGCAAGGAAGAAGAACGAGTCCATGAAGAATACAAACAGACATAGTCGAACGAATCCTCACAACTCCAGAACGAAACCGAAGCTAACGAGAGAAGCAACCCGGAAAGAAGCAAGCAACATAGTAAACAAACATCACATAACCATGGCATGATGCACAACCAAGAATGATGCATGTCCGGTTTAAAGAGGCATGACATGGCAAGGTGCAACAAACAATACTACAACTTAAATGGAGCTCAATATGCAACGAGATATATATTGACGAAACACCACATCAATTATTTAGTTCACTCTCGTTTAGGTACCCAACAATATGAAAGGTTGGTTAACATGGCAAGAGGTGAAACATAATTAAATTAACTGTCTAGGCAAGTTTAAATGAGGCCGGAACATCAAACAATAATTCCGAAAAATCCACATATGCATATTTAGCAAATTGATGCAAACAACAATTATAGAATTTTAAATGTTGTTATCACGATGCGGATGACCCCTGCAATTTTTATGCAATTCTATGAAAAAGTTGATATGAACATGATATGAAGCATTTGTCAACATGGCGGAAGGAAAAGGGGCCATGTCAACGAATCTGAAAATGATGCCACAACAACATATCGGTTCCGATAACTCAATTGAGATGCCGGTGCAAAAGAAAGCATGACGGGAGCGTGTCATGCAAGGATGGTGGGGTGATTCCGGTTACCGGATGTCCCATGTGTCGGTGGCAAATGAGGAGGACCGAGCAAGCGACAACTCGGACACGGTGCAAACATAGGGTGCATCTCATACAAGACATCACATGCATACTGTCCACGGGCGTCGTTCCGGCGGTTATACCTTCCAAGGGAACATTCTCAGAGCGGTTCGAGTTTGTAGAGGAAGTACTTATTCTCGCGACTGTAGTGAAAGTAGCGGTTCTCGCGGGTCGTAGAGGAAGTAGTTGTATTCGCGAACTTGTCGGGTCCACGACGACGGTAGTGGTACATGTTTATCGTTGCACGAGTTTTCGTAGATGTTCGGGTCAATGAGGGCGTACTTGGCACAACATAGGTCTCCGGGGTCGTCGGGTACACGTTCACATAGTAGTCGTACATGTCGACGGTAGTTGTACTCATATCATTGTGGAAGTAGTGGTACACACGAAGGTAGTCGAACTTGACGGTTCCGTTACACGGGTCTTCGGCAATGGTAGTGGTACACAAGTTGTCGGGGTACTTGTCGGTCTGGTCTTGGCAGTGTAGATGTACACGTTGTCGGGATACTTGTCGCATTCCGGTTATGTATTCGTACTAGGCATCGGCACGGTGTACTTGGCGATCCAAAACGGAGCAGAACAAAGGTCCTGGTTACAGTCTTGTTTTTTGGACTTGGTGGACATCGAGTCTCGCGGGGATCTTGTCGGTGATGAGTACTTGGAGCTGCGGCAGAGGACAAACATGGGACCTGGCGCCTGGTGCAACCGGCGATTGATGAGGCAGAGATGGAGCTGCTCTGGCATGGGGAGGCGCAGGGTGCTAGAGTAGGGGACTTGGCGCGGTGCAGGAGGCTGGTTCCGAGCGGGACTTGCAGAGGTGCATCCTCCTCCCTGTTCGAACGAGGCAGAGGCGGGGCAGGGGCTTGCTGCGGTGCGAGATCCGCCGGAGATGAAGAGGGCGGCCATGGGACTTGCGGATCCGGCAGGTGGCCATCCAACCTGGCCGGTGGCGGGATGAGGGAGCAGCGGCCTGGCGAGCTTGAGGCCATGGCAGAGGAGGGGCTTGCACGCGGGAGGGAGCTGCAAGGCGGTGCTGGAGGTAGCAGCACGGAGAAGAAGCCGAGGCAGCGGCTGCCATGGACGACCTCCGACGACGACCAAGGAACCGGCGGCGTGACTGGAGACGAGCCATGAGGGTCGGGCTTGGCGCGCGGGAAGAGACTGGGCGAGGGGCGGCCTTGCAGGATAGGGAGGCGCATGGGGGGAAGAAGGAGAGGTCGAGGGAGACTGGGCATTGGGCAGCGACGCTCGATGGAGGGAGATGGGGATCGGGCGAAGGAGCTCCTCTCCCTCGGCTCGATGCGTGCGGGCGTGTGTGTGGCGGCGGTCGATAGAACGAGGGGAGGAAGAGAGATGGGGCGCTGGCTGCAGGCTAGGGTTAGAAGGGTTAGGTGGGCCGGCACTGGTTGGTTAGGCCCAAAAGGCCGGCTGGGCTGCAAGGCTGGGTTCTCTCTCTCTACAAACTTTTTCCATTTAAAACAAAAACAGAGAAAGAGAAAGAAAAGAAAGAGAAGGTAGGGGTGGAATCTGGGCATGGGGATAATTTTCATGGACTCGTAAAAATGTGCACGGTCCACGAAAAATAGGAGAGGCATGATTGAAAGATGTAATTCAAACTCATTTGAATTTAATCTAATGGTTTGAACAAGGACTAGGAATTAGAAGTGACCAAAAATGTTAAGATTTACGGAGGAGCCTCAATAAAAGGAGAAGGAATTGTCGGCAAGGTTTGGGGATCAACTCGAAGCAGAAAAGGCATGGGGTTATTTTTGCACGTGTGTTATGGTTAATTCCAAAAGAATGGAGTATTTATTATGGCTCCCTAATATTGGGAGGATATGTTATAAAGAGAATCACCATATGAATTCCCTAGGTTTAAATGGACCGAAGATCCATGCAATTTATTTAGTTGAGTTTAAAAAATGACATGATGGCATGATGACATGATGCAATGCACAAGATGCAAAGATGAATGCAACAGACAAAACACAACACCCGATGAAACTCAGAATACATGGAAGGCATCTGAAGCTCCGGTCTTGGGGCGTTACAACACTCCACCACTACAAGAGGATCTCGTCCCGAGATCTAGGATGGCATCAGAGGGAAACAGAAAAGGAAGAGGAGAGGTAAAACTAAGTTGATTCTTTGACAAACGAGTGAGACCAACAAACCTTGAGAGGTTGAAAACATGAAAGAAGAACAAAACATAGTTGACCGAAAACGAAAGCACTCCGGTAGAAAAGAGAAAGAAGGAACACCATGTGAACCTTGGAGGCTGCAAGGCTATGAATGACGAGCACAATGGACAAGAAGGAATTGAAACCACTCTGATTGAAACGAGATAACAAAGAACAAGGAAGAACAAATTCGAACAACACTCCAGTTGAAAAGAGATACAAGACTTGATAAGATGAAAAGAACTTGAGCAGAGGACACAACACTCCTGCTAAACAGATAAACAAGGAAAAGAAAATGATTTTGACACAACGAGGTGACGGGTAAAGAGAGAAACATCACAATGTCTTCGGAACAAAAGAGTGGAATGAAAAGACCAGAGAAGAAAATGCCAGCTTCTACCACAAATGAGTTTGGAAAGCACCCTCCCAAGAAGATTATACGGAGTTGTTGGAAAACCAACAACGAAAAGAATAAGCTTGTAGTGGGCTTATGGAAACATCTCAACATTATGAGGTGACAAACGGGCACTAAAGGAAGCCATTAATTTGAGTGAGAGCACCAGCACTACAAAAAAAGACACATCTGTAACATTTTGGGCCGAACGAAATTTTTTTCTGTCATACATATGACACTTCTATGACAATAATTGTGACAAAACCCGGTATCATCATAGATGTGGTGGGCTCCTACTTCTATGACAAAAAATCATGACATAAAATGGGATTTTCGTCCTGGGCGGGCCGGAGACGCAGCTGCATGACATTCTTTGGGTCGTCCATGACGGAAAAAACCGTGGTAGAAGCGAGGGGAGGAAAATTTCGGGAAGTTCCCGGTTACGGTGGGAGGTCGGGGGCCGAGCGATGCGCGTTTCTCTCGTACACGTACGCGCGTGTATGTGAGGCGTTGGCTCTAACTGAACCCGAGCGAGGCGTTGGGCTCTAACTAAACCCGAGCGATTGCACTGCAGGCTACGCGTTACTGAACCCAAGCGATCGATCGATGGCTGTTAACTGAACCCGATCGAGCGATTCCTTCGCTATTGCTGCTAACTAAAGCTGATCGATGTTGCCTCTGGGATGAACACTGAGCGTTGCGGGGTGGTTTAGATGAACAGTGAGCGGTGGCGTTTTCTCTGGATGAACATGACCCCGTGGTGTGGTGGAGGGCTGGATGAACAATAGACGATGGAGGGGTGCCCATGGAGGGGTGGTTGAACAGGACCCCGTGGTGTGGAGGGCTGGATGAACAGTAGACGATGGAGGGGTGCCCGTGGAGGGGTGGTTGAACAGTAGCCAGTGGAGTAGCGCACGGTGGAGGCTGGATGAACAGGAGCCCGTGGAGGCTGGAGGAGGTCGACGGTAGCCTGTGGAGGCTGGAGGAGGTTGACGGTGGAGATGAACAATATCCCGTGGAGTCCTGTTTTGTGGTACGCCACACCCCTCCCGATGAATAGGACCCCCGTTTCGACCGTAGGAGGCCCGTTTCATCCGTTTTGCGGTACACCACACCCCTCCCGATCAACAGGACCCCCGTTTCGACCGTAGGAGGTCTGTTTCATCCGTTTTGCGGTACGCCACACCCCTCCCGATCAGGACCCCCGTTTCAACCGTAGGAGGTCCGTTTCCTCCGTTTTGCGGTATGCCAGACCCCTCCCGATCAACAGGACCCCGTTCCGAACGTAGGAGGTCCGTTCCTTCGTTGTGCGGTACGCCGGGCCTCGTTTCCATCGCTTGTTTCGTCCAAGCCCTCCCGATGAACACGACCACGCATTCCATTCCGACCCAGCCGGTTGGCTCCCACGCATTACGTTGCCTCCCGATGAACACGGCGCATTCCGTTGCCTCCCCATGAACACGACGCATTCTGTTGCCTCCCCATGAACACAACGACGACGTTGTTTCTCCATTCTGACCCAGCCATGTACACGAGCCCTGGCTGTATGTATGCGTGAGTAGGCGTTCGAGACCCCGCCCGTATGTACACATACGTGGCCGTATTTTCTTTCTTGCACCCTGGCCATTGTATGTACGTGTACATGCTACGTACGCGCCTCTACTATGACACGTATGCGCCTCTACTACGACACGTGCGCGCCTCAATATCCACCAGCATATATGTACGTACACGTTCGCGACCAGAATGACAACGGTATGTACGCTTCGACCAGGTGGGTCCCAACTATCAGGCACTTCCTTGCGTGCGAAGATGTAGCTGGTGGGTCCCAGCAGTCAAGGGGAAATGTTTTTTCGCGAAATACGGTGGCCCGTCTAGTGGGTCCCCGCTGTCAGGTGGAGGAATAATTATTTTGCACGTAATAAAAGAGGCACTTCCTTTGTCGTGGAATTGTCATGGTAGATGTCCTAGAGCAAGGACTTAGTCGTAGGGCCATCGCACTAGGAAGCTTAAAGGGGTTAATCGGGACAAAGGACACGAGAGGGTTTTATACTAGTTCAGCCTCTTACGATGAAGGTAAAAGCCTATGTCTAGTTGGGATTGGTATTGCTGGGGTTTCGATCACCAAGAGGCTCAACTCGCCGGCTTGGTTATCGATTTGTTGTTTCTTGCCCTAAGCCGCCACCGGGTCGTCCCCTTATATACATGGGTTGACACCTGGTGGCCTACAGAGTCCCGGCCGGCTCATAATCGTGTCCGGCTCGGTGACTTACTTTACTTGCCTTTCTTTACAAGTCTTTCCTTACTTACGGCGGTTTACAATATCGGGCCTTAAGCCGCCTCCAGGCCCTTGGGCCTTCTATAATGTTTAATAAACTATCGTCTTGAATGTTTACTGGGTTTCTTGCGTAACCCGCCATTGGGACTGACCCAGCCCCTCCTAGGCGGGTCATGACTGATAGTAATATCCCCAACATTAGGCCCCAAGTTGACTTTGAATTTCATTCTTTATCAATCTTCAATATTTAGACAAAAATCCATCTTCTTATCTTCGCTGAAGGTTTTGTAACCCGCCGTGACGTCATCTCTTGAAAACGCAAAAAACTTTCATGACGTCATCTCCCAACAGATCTTTTATCTTCAAATGCTTCTTGAGAATCGAGGCGTCTGTGTAGCTAGATAACCATTATTTGGCTCTCCTTGATTTTCGCGCCTGCCTATTCACATCTTTTCCTCATAAATAGGCACGCCTCGGCCTTCCTCATTCTCCTCTTTCGCTCCGTCTTCTTCCTCTCGCGCACCCCCTGCTGCTCGAGCTTCGCCACCAACGCGCTTCACCTTTGTCTCCGTCAACGTTGGCTGTTGCATCAACCTGAACCGATCCAGAGAACGGCGACGACCTCCGCAGAAGACCTGTGACTGTAAGTTCTCTTCTTTTCACTTCTCAGATCCGCACTTAGGGTTTCCATATTCCTTCGTGTTCTTCCGAGTTCATCGCAGTCCCTTGTAGCTTTTCCACCGCAGGCCTCTTCTTGAT
>NC_041386.1:510370034-510371808 GCF_002162155.2 Triticum dicoccoides | reverse complement strand
ACCTACTAATAAAGCAAGGTGTGTTTCGACGATTTTTTCATCCGTTCACCCATATTATTTTTTGAGACTTTTTACTATCCGAGGTGGTACTAAATGTTTGTGCGTCTGTTCAGTACAAAAGAGAAAACCAGATTCTGCATTGGGCCTGTACTGGGTCTGGAAGAAAACTGCTCGAAGGCCCAGACAACCAAAGGACAAGAGGCAAAAAATAGACCCGTGCAGGATCGAACCCGCAACCTACCTTTTAACATCAATATGGCAAGTTCCACTCCGCCTCGTTAGTGTATTTAGACAGAAAAAATCAT
Organism: Triticum dicoccoides; assembly: GCF_002162155.2. Lineage (NCBI taxonomy): Eukaryota > Viridiplantae > Streptophyta > Magnoliopsida > Poales > Poaceae > Triticum > Triticum dicoccoides. The sequence continues at coordinate 510,371,503 of NC_041386.1, read as the reverse complement.
TCCTTCCTTTTATTAGTCCCACCTCACGCCCATACAAACTACTGTACCAACTTATATACAGTTTTGATTTCAAATTTGTAAGCCGCCTCGAGAACCAAGTACGATACATGAGCAAGGAAGGCAATGTTGGAAAGAACCAATTTGAGCGCAACAAAAAGGGCAGGTAATTAATACATGAGTGGAAGGCACTAAATTATGGAAGAATTAACCTTCCACGAATAGGAAGGCAAGAAGTCTATGAGGCAATAAAGCAAGGCAATTACGGGAAGGATCAGCTCGTCCCATACACGAGTAAGAAGGCAATGAAGGAAGGTGAATTACACAAAGAATGCAAGGTCATAAATTCAAAGAATTCAACCACAAAAAAAATTACACAAAGAATTAAACGGCATCGCTTGCATCGGAGGCGAGCACACATCATGAATTCAATCTTTGAGAATTAAGGAGAATGTGTATATGGGAAAGTAGTGTAAATCCCCTCGGTCAGTCAAGGAAAAAGATTTATCATAGATAAAGTAGACGTCGCTGACGGCCGAATAATAATACTTTGAGGATTATTATGAGGATTTTTGTTTCACAAATTATGGGCAGGCGAGTAGAAATTACAAACACCTCCTTTCATTGCTACTCATGGTATGCGTGTGCCTTTGAAGTGTTTGTTCTTATGCCTATGTACATTTTATTTGTTTCGTCCTCCATGTCCACTTCCTGTCATCACTACTGCTACCAATGCCATTGCCGATTGTGTCCGCCAACTACTTGCCTGCACGAATTGCAAGTAAACATTTCTTTGCGAGATAAATCTGGTCTTATTCCTCAATAATAATAATGTTGCAGTCTCCTAATACAAACTTACATCTCCACAATAATATGTCTAGAACGAACAAACATAGTTGGCCTCGCCGCGATTAATCTTTTCCTTGCGAGATTTGGGAGGCACCCTGCCATATGGACGTAGATGACTAATAAGAGTTCAGAGAAGTCATGTCAAGTTCTTTCAGAAAATTAAAATTAATTTTGCCACCTGAAACATGGTTACGCATGTACAATGTTGGCGGAGGGGATGAAATCTTGGCAGTTTTTGCGTCGCTCACGGCTACTTTCCTTGACATAGATGCATAACCTGGAGTCGGACACTAAAATAACATCTACAAAATGTAAATGCTACCATAGGGCGCTTGTGCATGTTAGTTTGCTCAGGACCTTAAGCACCGTTGGATTGCATCTAGCCTTAGAGTGATATTTTTAACCTTGCCATATGATGTTCGTTGGTTATTAATGATCTTCATGTATGTTGAATGATTCCATATAAGTTTTCCCGTTAATGCTAGCCTACATTTATAGTGTGTTGTGCGTTGGATCAGCTCACATCTTCGGCTTGATTCTCATTTCGGTGCATTGTGATTCTCATTTTCCGTGTGATATTGTTTCATCCGTTGCAACGCACGGGCATGTTTGCTAGTATATAT
>NC_041386.1:510357694-510369725 GCF_002162155.2 Triticum dicoccoides | reverse complement strand
TATATATATATATATATATATATATATATATATATATATATATATATATATATATATATATATATATATATATATATATATATATATGCTCGTGTGGTAGTGTTTTTGTGCCTTTTCTTGATCCACAGATTCCTTTTTCTGATTCAAAGGCTGCTTTAGAACTTTTAGACTCCTCTGCACTAAACTTTTTAGGTCTAGAATTTTTTTCCATTTTGCATAGCCATTTGATCTGGAATAATACCAAACAATTTAGGAAACTTGTTTGTCCCAACACTTAGCTAAATTTTCCTTCCTCACATATCTGTAGTCATGGCAGCTTACCATGGCGACTTAATTTTCCTTATATGTCATTAGCTCTTAACTAAGCCGCCATTACTTGTTTGCATCATCATCACTTAACTGTCAATCTCACCATTAAACTGAACCGACATGTTGCCTTTCTTTTCAGTTCGTCTTTGCACATCATGCCGTCCAAAGCACCAACCATCTGTAACTGGGTTCCCTCAACCGTAACTGAGGAACGTTTGAAAGAGTTCTTCACCATAGGATTTCTGCCAGCGAAAACCGTCATGTCTTACCGTGCCCCTGACTCGGAAGAAGAACGGCCCAATCCAAGAGACGGCGAAGTGATCGTTTTCACGGACCACATGAATCGTGGCTTCTCACCGCCCGGCTCAAAGTTCTTCAGAGAGGTCCTCCACTTTTTCAAGCCCCATCCTGAAGATATCGGGCCTAATTCCATATATAACATCTGTAACTTTCAAGTACTCTGTGAAGTATATCTTCAACAAGAGCCGACCGTGGAGCTGTTTAGAGAATACTTTTATCTGAACCGGCTGAACGAGTGCACCAACGGCCTTAGCTTAGAGCTTGGAGGCATATCAATTCAGTGCCGGCAGGGTGCCGTCTTCCCCCTCATTGTCTTACCAAGTCACCCAAAGGACCGGAACCAGACTTGGTTCTACTGCCAGGACACTTCACCATCAAACGAGAAGCCGCTGTCGGGTTATCGCCCCGATCGTCTTGACTCCAAGTTCGCGCTTCCTGATAAGCTTACTGTCGTTGAACGCAAGAGGTTGATACCATCCATCAAAAGGATCAATGCTCTGTTAGGGAACGGGTTAACTGGAGTTGATCTGACCCGCTGCTGGATCTCATGGCGGGTCATCCCTTTAAGCCGTCGATCAAAGCTGATGTATGAATATGGTGGAGGCCTGGATGACTCTCTTCGTCATAGCCCCGTTCAATTAACAGAAGAAGATATTGTCTCAATGTCGACCCTTCTGGTGAACGGGAAATACGAAGATTGCAGCATTGTCGGGTTAAACCCCTTCTGCAAGATTAACCCGGTGCCAGAAGTAAGAATATTCTGAACTCTCTCCTTTGCTCTTTCCCATCCATATTGTTTAATACTTACCTAACTTTTCATCTTTACCTGCCTGCAGGCCAATTCTAACTTCTGGAAAGTTATGTATGACCACGAGGCTGCCAAGAAAGTGAAAGCCGCTGCCATTTACGCCAAGAAAACGACCCGGAGGTCAAAAAAGAAGAAAAAGAACACTGCTGAAGAATGGATGAAGCTTGATGATACATCTGACTCAGAGGTAGCCCTTGATTCCCTTAGCCAATTTTTTAACAATCTTATTAACACTGATCATTACCAGGATGACACTAGGGCCAGTCAGGCTGTGGAAGCAGAGGTAACTATCATTTCCTCTGACACAGAGCCCTTGCCAAGACAAAAAATTTGATGAGTGATTCGTAAAGTAAGGTTTTCTAATCCTTTAGCTCACTTGGATCCCACCTTTCGTTTGAAAAAGCAGCAACATGAAAGCCGCCGTCAGGCTCGGACTGAAGATGAGCCGACCGTCATTCTTCAACAAACTCCTCAGAAGCGCCTGAATGAGGTTTACTTCTTTCTGTCTTTACCTCTGTTTAATGGATCCTTTCCCCTGCCTTACTTTAACTTTGTTTTATCTTTTCAGGAGGTGTCTCGCTCTTCTGGCGACTCATCGCAAACGCAATTTCCGGCCTTCAAGACTGCCCCTGGGTAATGAAAAATCCTCCTTTTCTGGTTTGTTCAAATTGTATCTTTATATTGACAATCCTGCAACATTTCTCTTAGTGGCCAAGCTAAATCCAAGAAGGCAAAGGAAGCTGAACCGGCAGAACACCCGCCGGTGCTTGCATCTGACCCGGCCAGGCCATCTTCTCCATTAACCGATGCTCCAGAAGACCCGCCTGTTGATGCAGAAGCAAATCCTCCTGAGTCGTCGTTTGATGAGACTACTGTAAACCCTTCCATAACTGGACCATCAAGCTCAGCCAACCCGCCATCACCATCTGCACAAGACGTTCAGATCACCAGGAGCCGTTTTATTGAGCCGGGGAATCCAACCGTGCTGGCTCGGTGTACTACAAAACAAGAAGCATTAGAGAGGCAAAAAGTGTGCTTTGACGTTGCCAATTACGACCATCTAAATGCCAATGATATTTTATCCGGTTATCTCAGCCATGTGCACTCCAGTCGCGACTCTGAGATTGAAATGGTCAAACAGTTGCAGTTGAATGGTATGTTCTTCCGGCTTATCTATATATTCCACCAGCCCCCAAGTTTTCAGATTATGAGAGAACCGGAATGATCTGTAGACTTGATAATATAGGCCAACACTTTTACCTTGGAAATCTTTCTTGAATTCAATAAAATAGAACAGAGCTTCACATGTAGTCCCCAAGGGCCGGTTCATTTTGATCATAAATGAGCCGCTACTTTAAATTGTTTTGTACCGTATTCAAAGGACTTAATACTCCGGCTTAACCTTGAGAAACTTGCTGAACTGCATACATTAGCCCCCAAGTGCCATGTTTTGTTACTTTGTAAAGTATTTGGGACTTAAAGTATTTCTTTAGAGTCATAAAAATTTGTTTTGGCATACATTAGCCCCCAAGTGTCAAGTGGTTTTTTGTAAAGTACTTGAGACTTGAATCTTGATATTTGAGCCTTTGAGCAAAATCTTGAGTTATCTGAGTATGTATTCTTACAGAATACCTTATCTGAACTAAACTCTCAATTGACTGATGCAAAGACCCAGCTAGCAGGTCAGGAAGCAGAAATCAAGTCTGCTAACTCCAAATTGCAAATAAGTCTCTCTGAGATGGAAAACTTAAAGACCAGTTTGGCTACCAAGAAGAAGACCTGGGCAGAGGAAAAAATGCTTCTCACACAACGCGCTGAGAGAGCCGAAGCAGCTCTTGAAGAGGTGTCAACGGAGCTGAACGGCTTAAAAGGCCGGGTGTCTCAAATGGTGGCCGCCATCTTTGGTAAGCCGTCCATTTTTAATCTTATGATGTACTTTTTGCTGATCCGAAATATAAGCCGCCAGCTGACTTTTTGTGTATAAAACATGTGCAGGCCCATGAAGTAAGAACCTGAGCCAGGATCCTTTGACTAAACTGAAGGCAGTGTACACTTTAGTAGAACAATTGTATATTGGCACACAACGGGCACTTGCCGCCATCTCTCCTGCCAATCAAGGACCCAACCGGCTCAGCAACGTTTTGAAGAAACTATTAATCCTGCCTGCCAGATTTCAAGAAGTGAAACGCTCCTGTGCGCGAGCCGGGGCTTTGACTGCCCTGAGCCGCTCCAAGGCTTGGGTGCCAGACCTAGACCCGGCAGACGTGGCCAGAGGCTATCCCACCGTGAAAGAAGATGGATCTCCCTTTGAGCAGGATGACTTCATGGCTTGCGTGAGCGGAATTCGGCCTCAAGCAACTACCCTTGGAGATGATACCAATGTTGACAAATATCAGCCGGGTTTTGATGCTAAAAATAAGAAGATGGCGACTCCCTCGTACAAGGTGACAGATTTGATCCCGCTTGTAAGAGAAAATACATTTGCCCCGGAAGTTGACCCGGCGGGCCTGATCGACGATGAAGCCGAATTTGTCGCCGTGAATGGTTTTGACTGGTCAAAACCCAACTTCCAGCCAACAAAGGGCAGTGAACCGGCAAGGGAGGAGTAACAGTCATCTTCATTGGCTTTATAGAAAAGCCTTGTAATAGTTTAGTTGTGAAAACACTGAATGCCTTGCCTATGCCATCGCGCATCAAACACTGTGTGTGACTTCATATTTCCTGATGGCAGCATATGCATCATATTTGATGATTGTTTCTGCAACACTTTAACTCTATTCCTGTAGATACAAGAGAAAAAACTGGCTTGGCGGCTTAAAATCGAACGGGTTAAAACACCCGGCTTATATCCAATATATTTATCATAATAGAAAACAGAAAACAGATATGAATAAAGGACAAGGGCTGAAACTAACTCTTTAGTTAATGCAACAGGCAATTACATATAAATAATAGCCATATTTGTACCTTTGACCCTTAGACCACTGGCTTGAGTAACCCGGGTAATGAAGTTGATAACTCAATCTTTCTGAGAAATCAATACCTTTGAATACTTTAATGATCATCATACCTTGGTAGCCTTGTTGTCAAATAGACAAGCCGGCGAAGAAGATCATGGTAATTATTTGTAACAAGAAACTCAAAGGCAAATAACAGTTAAAAAGTATGATTTAACCTTATATTTAAAGGTTGGTGGCTTCTGATTCGAATACGATCAGTAAACCGGACCAAAGGGGTTAAGCTAAGGTTCGAATACGACCATATAGCCCCCAGAGGCTGTGGCGTTGTGCCGATCAAGAGGGTACCGACAGTTATGTTCTCTTTGGTTCAAATACGACCTATGTTTGAACAGGAAGCCCCCAAATGACCTTGAGAGGTTTTTAACGACCCTGATTCAAATACGATCCAAGTCGGACCCAAAAGGGGTTAAGCTATGATTCGGATACGATCAAGAAGCCCCCAAGTGTGTTTGGCCTTGAGCCGATCAAGAGGGTTACGACAGCTATGTTCTCTTTGGTTCGAATACGGCCTATGTTTGAACAGGAAGCCCCCAAGTGACCATGATAATTGCAGCTAGATTCGAATACGATCATAAGCTGGACCAAAAAAGGTTAGACTTGATTCAAATATGATCAGCTCTTTAATAGTAATTTGAAAATAAGAAGTAACAAAGATGCATAATCTTTGAAAAGAAAAGAGATCGATGGTCTTACTTTATTACTTATTATGGTATACACAATGTTAAAGTGTGTACATGATGAGAGCCGGTGGCTCGGGTATAGTATGGCCGAAGCTGAGCAATGTTCCACGGCCGGCGGGTCTCCTCCTCCGACTTACGTGAATCTTTGTGTTCTCGAACGTCAATGAGGTAGTACGACCCGTTGTTTAAGTTTTTGCTGACCACAAAGGGTCCTTCCCAAGGTGGGGATAGCTTGTGCGCATCTGACAGATCCTGGATGAGCCGGAGCACCAGGTCGCCTTCCTGGAAAGTCCTGGACTTAACCCAGCGGTTGTGATAATGGCGCATGTCCTGTTGATAAATTGCTGACCGAGCCGCTGCTAAGTCTCTTTCTTCATCCAACAAGTCAAGTGCGTCTTGTCTGGCTTGTTCATCATTAGCTTCAACATAAGCCGCCACACGGGGCGAGTCATGACGAATGTGACTAGGAAACACTGCTTCTGCTCCATACACCATGAAGAAAGGTGCGTAACCTGTAGACCTGTTAGGTGTGGTGTTGATACTCCACAACACCGAGGGTAATTCCTCTACCCAACAACCCGGTGTTCGCTGTAAGGGAACCATAAGCCGGGGTTTGAGACCTTTTAAAATTTCCTGATTTGCTCTCTCAGCTTGACCATTGGATTGAGGATGAGCTACAGAAGAAACATCAAGCTGGATGTGCTCGCGTTGACAAAACTCCTCCATAGCCCCTTGATACGTCTCCAATGTATCTATAATTTTTGATTGCTCCATGCTATATTATCTACTGTTTTGGGCAATACTGGGCTTTATTTTCCACTTTTATATTATTTTTGGGACTAACCTATTAACCGGAGGCCCAACCCAGATTTGCTGTTTTATAACTATTTCAGTGTTTCGAAGAAAAGGAATATTAGACGGAGTCGAAACGGAACGAAATCAACTAGAGAAGTTATTTTTGGAAGGAAACACACCTGATGAACTTGGACCCCATGTCAGAAGATACGGGAGCTGCTCACGAGGGTGGGGGCGCCCCCCTGCCTCATGGGGCCCTCGTGGCTCCCCTGACGTACCTCCTGCACCCATATATACCTACGTGACCTAAAACTTCCAGAACACACAATAGATCGGGAGTTCCGCCGCTAGAAGCCTCCGTAGCCACCGAAAACCAATCTAGACCCGTTCCGGCACACTGCCGGAGGGGGCAATCCCTCTCTGGTGGTCATCTTCATCATCCCGGTGCTCTCCATGACGAGGAGGGAGTAGTTCTCCCTCGGGGCTGAGGGTATGTACCAGTAGCTATGTGTTTGATCTCTCTCTCGTGTTCTTGAGATGATACGATCTTGATGTATCGCGAGCTTTGCTATTATAGTTCGATCCTATGTTTCTCCTCCCCCTCTTCTCTCTTGTAATGAATTGAGTTTCCCCATTGGAGTTATCTTATCGGATTGAGTCTTTAAAGATTTGAGAACAGTTGATGTATGTCTTGTCGTGGATATCTGTGGTGACAATGGGATATCACGTGATTCACTTGATGTATGTTTTGGTGACCAACTTGCGGGTTCCGCCCATGAACCTATGCATAGGGGTTGGCACACGTTTTCGTCGTGATTCTCCGGTAGAACTTTGGGGCACTCTTTGAGGTCCTTTGTGTTGGTTGAATAGATGAATCTGAGATTGTGTGATGCATATCGTATAATCATACCCACGGATACTTGAGGTGACATTGGAGTATCTAGGTGACATTAGGGTTTTGGTTGATTTGTGTCTTAAGGTGTTATTCTAGTACGAACTCTAGGGCTATTTGTGACACTTATAGGAATAGCCCAACGGATTGATTGGAAAGAATAACTTTGAGGTGGTTTCGTACCCTACCATAATCTCTTCGTTCGTTCTCCGCTATTAGTGACTTTGGAGTGACTCTTTGTTGCATGTTGAGGGATAGTAATGTGATCCAATTATGATATCATTGTTGAGGGAACTTACACTAGCGAAAGTATGAACCCTAGGCCTTGTTTCCTAGCATTGCAATACCGTTTACGCTCACTTTTATCATTAGTTACCTTGCTGTTTTTATAATTTCAGATTACAAATACCTTTATCTACTATCCATATACCACTTGTATCACCATCTCTTCGCGGAACTAGTGCACCTATACAATTTACCATTGTATTGGGTGTGTTGGGGACACAAGAGACTCTTTCTTATTTGGTTGCAGGGTTGCTTGAGAGAGACCATCTTCATCCTACGCCTCCTATGGATTGATAAACCTTAGGTCATCCACTTGAGGGAAATTTGCTACTGTCCTACAAACCTCTGCATTTGGAGGCCCAACAACGTCTATAAGAAGAAGGTTGTGTAGTAGACATCAAGCTCTTTTCTGGCGCCGTTGCCGGGGAGGTGAGTGCTTGAAGGTATATCTTTAGATCTTGCAATCGAGTCTTTTAGTTTCTTGTTTTATCATTAGTTTAGTTTATAAAAGAAAACTATAAAAAAATGGAATTAAGTTTGTCTCATACGCTTCACCTTTTTAATATCTTTCGTGAGTATGATGGAAAGGATAATTGTGCTCAAGTGCTAGAAGAAGAAATCTATAAAATGTTTGGCACTAAATATTTGAATGATGAGCATGATTGCAATGTTGTTAGTATGAATTCCTTGAATATCCATGATGCTAATGATATGCAAAGTCACAAGCTTGGGGAAGCTATGTTTGATGAAGATGATATTTTTGTCCCCCAAGTTTAGATGAGCAAATTTATTATGATGAAAGCATGCTGTCGGTGTCAAAACCGGCGGATCTCAGGTAGCGGGTCCCAAACTGTGCGTCTAGGCCGGATGGTAACAAGAGGCAGGGAACACGATGTTTTACCCAGGTTCGGGCCCTCTTGATGGAGGTAAAACCCTACGTCCTGCTTGATTAATATTGATGATATGGGTAGTACAAGAGTAGATCTACCACGAGATCAAGGAGGCTAAACCCTAGAAGCTAGCCTATGGTATGGTTGTTGTGTATGGAGTTGATTGCCTACGGACTACAACCCTCCAGTTTATATAGACATCGGATAGGGTTAGGGTTACACAGAGTCGGTTACAATGGTAGGAGATCTTGAATATCCGCATCGCCAAGCTTGCCTTCCACGCCAAGGAAAGTCCCATACGGACACGGGACGAAGTCTTCAATCTTGTATCTTCATAGTCCAGGAGTCCGGCTGAAGGTATAGTCCGGCTACCCGAACACCCCCTAATCCAGGACTCCCTCAGTAGCCCCTGAACCAGGCTTCAATGACGATGAGTCCGGCGCGCAAATTGTCTTCGGCATTGCAAGGCGGGTTCCTCCTCCAAGTCCTTCATAGAAGATTGTAAACACCAAGAGTAGTGTCCGGCTCTGCAAAATAAGTTTCCACATATTTCCATAGAGAGAATAATATTGACACAAATCAAATCTGCCGACGTATTCCGCAGTGCGTCATCACACTACGGCCAAGTCCTTTACTCGAATCGTTTTTACTTTTCCACCTCAGCATGTTTTGCGAGGCGGTTTCCTTGGCACGTCTTGTCAAAGCAGAGATCGTGTACCCCCCTTTTATGGGATTCTCATCAATACGGACATGGGTAACCCAATCGTGCCCGTTAGCATGTTTTCTTGATTAAAGGCGAGTCCCAAACGATTATGGGGAGGGCTCCTGGTATTCAACCTCTTATAAAGGGACCAGGGCCTTACTCCTTTTCTCCAATCCCAAAACAAGTTCGCCCATCGCCTCGAGTTCCAACACCCTAGGCCTTAGATTCCGGGCGCCTCAGACCTTCGACAATGTCCGGTTCCGACCTTCAAGGCCGATGGATGCCCTCCTCCGTCACGGAGGAGGACGTGCTAAAGTTGAGAGAGGCTAAGTTCTTGACCACTGAAATTTCGCATAGGTTGCCTGCTCAAAGGCAGGTTATTCCCAGTCCCCAGCCCGATGAGAGTGTAGTGTTCATGTCTCACTTCCTTCGGGGGTTGGGCTTCCCGATGGATCCCTTCATGAGGGGGCTGCTGTTTTATTACAGGCTGGAATTTCATGACTTAGCTCCGGAGTCCATCCTCCACATTTCCTCATTCATCGTTGTGTGCGAAGCGTTCTTCCGTGTTACTCCTCACTTCGGATTATGGCTCAAGACTTTTGGAGTGGAGCCGAAGATGATCGAGGGACGGCACGCAGAGTGCGTAGGCGCTATCATAAGTAAGAATGCTGATGCTCCATGGCCCGAGGGCTCCTTTCAAGAGGAGCTCAGCTTGTGGCAACGAGAATGGTTCTATATCACCGCTCCCAGGAGCGCCAAGTGGGCAGCGCCTCCTACCTTTCGCTCGGGTCCCCCATCACGGCTAGCGTCATGGGTCAACAAAGGATTAGATTGGGGGTTATCCAAAGACATGCCCTTGTTGCAGGGCCGCATCAGGGATCTCTTAGAAAGAGACCTCAACCTGGTCAAGGTGACGCAGGTCATGCTGATTCGCCGAACACTGCCCGGCAAACGTCGCTCCCTTCGTCTGTGGGAGTTTAATCCGGAGGGACCACGAGCTCTCCATCATTTTATGGGCGCAACGCCCGTGGAGATGTATAAACTGCTTCGGATCACAAATGATGTGTCCGGATTTGACCGAGGACGCAGGCCTAAGCTGCAATCGCCCGGATACCAAAGTAAGTAACCTTGTGCCCGGGCCTACTATCCATATAATCGTCATAAACTTGCCCCTAAAAGAGCTGTCCTTTTAAACAGGACTGGATAGCGAAGGCAAAGCTGATCAGGTGTCCGGCTCCCCTTCCCGAAACCAGGCCGGATCCCGTGCTTGTCAGGATGTTGAAGATAATGCCTTTCGAGGGAAGTAGGGGGAAGGACAAGGGAACTATGGCCTCCTCGAAGGAGGCTGCTCCGAAGGGAGGAACCAACAATTCCTCTCCCAAGGGGAAGAAGAGGGCCGCCTCTAACGACCCGGAGACCATGGCCCCGAAGCGGGGGAGAAAATCCTCGTCAGAGGGTCCGACGCCGGGGAGTTCCTCGGCCGAACTACGCCCTCAAAGGGATCAGCCCTCCAGCGAGCCATAAGTAGAGAGAGGTTTTCCTTTTGAGGGATGAGAGAAATCCTTGATTTATATCTGAGAAGATTAACTGAAATTTTACCTTGTAGCTCGGACCTCAGCCCTTCTCAGCAGAGCTCGTCTTCGGGGGATCTTCTTCCGGAGATGATGGAGAGCGGGACGCCTCCCCCTGCCGTACCGCCTAGCGAGGCGGGCGACCCTGAGGTGTCGTCGCGGAGGGTTTCTCTGAATCCGGCAGGGGCGGAAGATAGCTATGTGGCCCCCCAAGGCTCTCCGCGTCCGGCCTTCGAAAGAGGCCATAGGACAAGTCCGGCACCGTCTGGTGCTCGGCCGGAGGAGCTAAAGATTTTGCTGGGGCGAGCTTCTATCTCAGAGGAGCACCGTGCATTGATGGGCACGGTGATTGAAAGGATTTCATCCGTAGAAAGCGGATTGCATGAGGCCGTCAAAAGTTTACTGACGGGTTTTGAGGTACGTTAGATAATGTACACTTTTGTCAGTTGCGCATAAGTAAGGTGCGCCCTGTGTAGATAGTAGCCCCTGAGACTCTGCGCGTTGTCAAGAAATGACGGCACGCAGAGGATCATAATCCCAGGTCTAAGATGTCGCCTTTGAATGTAGGTGGCGAGGTGTCCGGAATCAAGCCGAACTGATGATGTGGCCGAACTAAAGCGGCAACTAGACGTGGCAGATGCCGACATCGCGCTTGTCAACAAGCGGCTTGATGAGGCTCAAGGTATGTAATTCTTCGGGCGGCATCAGGTAAGAGGAGCTTCATGCCAGTGTCTTACAATGTGTGTGCTTGACGCAGATGGTACGGCCGCCGTGGAGAATCTTAGGGCAGAACTTGCCCGAGCTAAGGAGCAAGCCAGAAAAAGCGATGCGGCTGCTAAGAAGGCCCTTGAAGAGCTGAGAGCCGAATAGGCTGCTCATTGCCGAAGCAAGGAGGAGATGGCCGAGATGGCCGAAAAGTTAAAAAGCGCTACCGACCGTTGCAGACTTCTTGAAAAAGAAGACCAGGCGAAACAGACGGACTTAGAGAAGGTCGTTGCCAATGCCAAGGACGAGCGCTCTACGATGAGAGCTGCGAAGGAGGAGCTGCGTCAGGCCGAACAGATTGCGGCTGGAAAGCCCTTTATGCTGCGAAGGAAATTTTGTGATCCGAAGTTTGCTCCGTTGGACCGGATGTGGAGTGTGGAGGATACCTATCTTGACTTGGCAGCGAGTGCTGCTGATGCGACCGAACACTTTCAAGATCAGAAAGATCGTGAAGTGGAAAAGCTTTTTTGGTCGCAGTTTCACAATCCAGAGCGTCCACTGGCAGTGGATGATCGTTTGGCTCAATGGGCCGAACTGAATAGGTTGTCTGGACTCGCCATGAAGTACGTCATGGGTCACCTGTGGCCGAGGAGATCGGAGCCGAAGAGTTATTTCAGCTTGGTGCAGCAATTCCTTGACGCGGTGCCGCGTATAAATGCAATGAAGAGGTCAACATGCATAGAGGGCGCTAGGATGGCTCTTGCCCGTGTTAAGACATACTGGGCAGAGCTGGAGACCACCGTTGTTGCATCCCGAGATTCGGACAAAAGCCGAGTACCCTCCGAGCACTATTTTCAGGAAGTTCTTGAAGGCGCTCGTGTAATAGAGACGCAGTGCCCGAAAGATGCTATGTTATGATAGCATATGTAATTATAAAGTAATATTTTGATAAACTGTAGTGGCCTTTTTTATACTTGTGCCTCCAAGTATTGGGAACACCTCCTGTGCGGCCGTTTTAAGATATATATATATATATATATATATATATATATATATATATATATATATATATA
>NC_041386.1:510317057-510357177 GCF_002162155.2 Triticum dicoccoides | reverse complement strand
ATGTATATATATATATATATATATATATATAGAATCTGAAAGATGGTAGTCGTTGGCTTCAGCCCCCACGCACATAGTGCGGGGGTGCTCGCAGAAGACGCATTTTCACACTTAACCCAATGTCTTGGTCCTACAAAGGAGGTGATAGCGCAGCGGGCCAGGCAACTGGACTATAATGCTTTAACACTTTCACTTAGCCATAGGAGTTTGACAATGAGACTCTTTAGGTAGCTCCTTGGTGGCAACTGCGCTCGTCCGAATTCGGGGCGCGTATGTGCCTGACTGGGAAGCGGCCCTTCGTTAAAGCGGAGGAATCCGATAGATTCCGATAGGTCATCGAGTGGCTGACCAGTCTCACGCTACATCATGACAGTCAGTTTTCGGCTTTCTCTACTGAGGTGCTCGCCCGGCCGAACCAGGGGCACAATCGCAGTAGTTCTCCTGGTGCTACCTTAGCCGATAGAGCGGAACGTAAGGTAGCCGAACTCAGGAGCCGGGCAACCCAACATTTGACCAAAGACATGATTCGGAGCTGATGCATATAATGCCAAAACTCACGACGTCGAACACTCCCTAAGGTGTTCGGTCTTTATGAGTGCGGGTGAAACAACACACTTTATTAAAAAAGCCCCTACTGTCCATGTACGTGCAAAAATTCTGACGTGGCCACATGCCAAGACGCCAGCCTCCTCCTTGGTTATATCAGAAAGAAAAAAACAGGGGATGTGTAGCAACAAGAGACAGTAAAAAAAGGTTTACGCAGGGTCTTAATCTAAAAAGAATCCTTTAGGACGGGTCCCTATTGCACGTCTGCGCCTGTGTCTCTGTTGTGTCGTATCCTGGACGGGCGCCGCACGACGTTCATCTGTAAAAGAGAGGAACTGAGTTGAAAACGGGTCGTGCCGAAAAAGTTTAAAATAAGCAAAGTATAAAGTAAGATATATAAGATTGAGCTTTATTGTTTCTTATTGTATATGCGTGGAGCCCCTAGTGCGGGGGTATATGGCTTCTAGGCCTGCATCAATGATGATTTTGCACCGAACTCGTCTATCCGCGTTCGTGGTCTTGAATGACCTATTTCGAAGTTTCTTTTGGCCGGTGAGGCCATTTTGCTGTGGGGCTGTCAAAGCGGCCGCACAGTCCTCCGCTTGGGGAGGTGCACTTTAGTGCTTCCCCTTCAAAGAGATGATGCCTCGTGGACCGGGCATCTTAAGCGTAAGAGATGCATAATGCGGTATTGCGTTAAAGCGAGCAAAAGCTTCGCGTCCCAGTAGTGCTTGATAGCGACTTGAGAACGGGACGATATGGAAGGTCAGCTTTTCGCGGCGGAGGTTATCGGTAGAGCCGAATATGACTTCGAGCCGGAGAAAACCCATGCAATGGGTGTCCGGACCAGGTATTACCCCTTGAAAGGAGGTTTTGCTGCGGCGGATTCTTGCTGGGTTTATCCCCATGTGCTGGATTGTATCCTGATATATCAGGTTTAGTCCACTGCCGCCGTCCATAAGGACATTTGAAAACTGGAGTCCGCCAATTATTGGATCGAGTATCAAGGCAGTCCAGCCTACATTCTTGATATTCCTAGAATAATCTAGCTGATCGAAGATGATCGGTTTTGACAACCAGTGGCAGGACCCTTTGGGCCGTGTGGTGCGTATCTTTACGGGCGCCGCACGTTTTGTTATGTGAAGTGAGTTCACTATTTTTACTTCTTGTGGGAAGTTCTTTTGTTTCCTGGTGCTCTGCTTTTGGGGTTCGTCCTCGTCTTCGCTTGGTGTGTCGAGCCCCTTGTGTTCGGCATTGAGTCTG
Source organism: Triticum dicoccoides (assembly GCF_002162155.2). Lineage (NCBI taxonomy): Eukaryota > Viridiplantae > Streptophyta > Magnoliopsida > Poales > Poaceae > Triticum > Triticum dicoccoides. The sequence continues at coordinate 510,355,368 of NC_041386.1, read as the reverse complement.
CCAGATTGTTTGAAAATCCAACAGTCTCTGTGGCTATGGTTAGCAGGCTTCCCGGGAGTACTATGTATCTGACATATCCTGTCCAGGATTTTACTTAGGTTGGATGGATCGTCCCTGTTATCCTGGGGGGGGGCGATTTTCCTGATTTTGTCGTGAGCCTTTGAATCCGGCATTGACTGCCGTGCTCTTCGGACTTTTGTCCTTAGTCCAGCGACAGTCCTTGTTGCGTCGCGGTTTTCTATTTCCATCCCTAGTTTCGGATGTACTTGGGTCGCTGGGGCTGCACCTTGCCAACCAGCTGTCCTCCCCTGCACAAAAGCGGGTCATGAGGCTTGTTAGTGCGGCCATTGTTCTTGGCTTTTCTTGGCCGAGGTGTCTGGCGAGCCATTCGTCTCGGACGTTATGCCTGAAAGCTGCTAAGGCTTCGGCGTCCGGACAGTCGACTATCTGATTCTTTTTAGTGAGGAATCTATTCCAGAACTGCCGAGCTGATTCTCCGGGTTGTTGAGTTATGTGACTAAGATCGTCTGCATCCGGAGGGCGGACATAGGTCCCTTGAAAGTTTGCTCGGAAAGCATCCTCGAGCTCTTCCCAGCTTCCAATTGTGTTTTTGGGAAGGCTTTTAAGCCAATGCCGGGCTGGCCCTTTAAGCTTAAGGGGTAGATATTTTATGGCGTGGAGATCATCTCCTCTAGCCATATGTATGTGGAGGATATAATCCTCGATCCAGACTCCAGGGTCTGTTGTTCCATCATATGCCTCTATGTTTACGGGTTTGAATCCTTCTGGGAATTCATAGTCCAGGACCTCATCGGTGAAACATAGGGGGTGTGCGGCGCCTCTGTATTTGGGTGTGCCGGATTCTGATGATGGCTTCATAGCGTTGCTTACGAGAGCTTGCTTTCTTGGCCCATAAATGGACCTGACTGGGCCATGATGCGAATCCTTAAGTGGGTCGCATGCCGATTTAGGTGCGACGCCGCTTGCCGCTTTATGGGTCGTCTATCTGACCGTGTGGCTTTTTCATTTTTTGAATGCGAGGGCTCTAGGGCCTCTTCGTCAAATTCAGGCAGTAGCTTTCTTTTCGGATAGCTTTTAGTGCGGCGACTGTCGCCGTACTTATCTGTGGTATTGATCACTTTGCTCCATCTAATCCAGAGTGCGTCTTCCGCTGTTTTTAGCTTCCGCTTCTGCTTCTTTAGGCTGCGTGCAGTTGCAACAAGCCTTTCGTGGAGATTCTTCTGCTCCATAGGTTTATTCGGCGTGAGGTCGTCCGGAATACCGTTTTCGCCGGAGGAGGGATGTTCGATTTCTCTATCCGTGTTGCCCTGTTCGGACGGTTGCTCTAAGGCCTGCTCATCGTCTACCGGCTCGTCCTGCTCTATGGCTGGGTTTTTGTTGAGGCGGGGCTTGGGTCGGCGTTTACGCCGACGCTTTGATTGCTTTTCGGGGGGTCGATCTCCCGTCCCATCCCCTTTTTCCTCATTGTCGCTTCCTTTAGGGGTATCCACCATGTACGCATCGTGAGATGAGGTGGTTGTCCAATGCCCTATGGGCGTTGGTTCTTCGGTATCTCCTGCATCATCATCCATGTTGTCAATGTCTCCGGAGTCGAAGTTGAGCACGTCGTTTAAATTGTTGACAGGGGCTACCAAGTGGGTGGTGGGTGGGCTTTGAATTTCTTCATCGTCCGTATCCCATCCTCGCTGACCGTAGTCCGGCCAGGGCTCTCCTGATAAAGAGAGAGACTTAAGAGAATTCAGGATGTCGCCAAAAGGCGAATGTTGAAAGATGTCTGCGGCGGTGAACTCCATTATCGGCGCCCAATCGGATTCGATCGGCAGGGGCACGGGGGGTTCAGAGTTCGGAAAGGAGTCCGGATCCTCGGAGTCACGGATCATGCAGAGTGTGGGGCTAGCATTCAGCTCAATCGCCTTTGAGATCGCAGCCCACGAGGTGACGTCCAACCGTTCATCCTCGATTGGCGCAATAGGCTCCGAGTTAAGGGTCGGAACCGATGTGTGTGCGGCCTCCAGGACACTGTCCGGAGGCAGAGCTAGATCATGCCCCTCGAGATAGTGCGGCGCGCTTGGCCGTGGCTCGAACCCGTCGAAGATCAAGTCTCCGCGGATGTCAGCCGTGTAGTTTAAACTTCCAAACCTGACTTGATGGCCAGGGGCGTAGCTTTCGATCTGCTCCAGGTGGCCGAGCGAATTGGCCCGCAGAGCGAAGCCGCCGAAGACGAAGATCTGTCCAGGGAGAAAAGTCTCACCCTGGACCGCATCGTTGTTGATGATCAAAGGAGCCATCAGGCTTAAAGGCGACGACACAGAGGAACTCTCAATGAAAGCACCAATGTCGGTGTCAAAACCGGCGGATCTCGGGTTGCGGGTCCTGAACTGTGCATCTAGGCCGGATGGTAACAGGAGGCAGGGAACACGATGTTTTACCCAGGTTCGGGCCCTCTTGATGGAGGTAAAACCCTACGTCCTGCTTGATTAATATTGATGATATGGGTAGTACAAGAGTAGATCTACCACGAGATCAAGGAGGCTAAACCCTAGAAGCTAGCCTATGGTATGGTTGTTGTGTATGGAATTGATTGCCTACGGACTACAACCCTCCAGTTTATATAGACACCGGATAGTTAGGGTTACACAGAGTCGCTTACAATGGTAGGAGATCTTGAATATCCGCATCGCCAAGCTTGCCTTCCACACCAAGGAAAGTCCCATCCGGACACGGGACGAAGTCTTCAATCTTGTATCTTCATAGTCCAGGAGTTCGGCTGAAGGTATAGTCCGGCTACCCGAACACCCCCTAATCCAGGACTCCCTCACATGCCTCCTATCTATGATGATTATTGTGATGACACATATGCTTTAAAGAATAATGATAACAATGAAACTTGTCATCTTGATTTCAATTTTCAATCCCATGATAGTTACTTTGTTGAGTTTTCTCCCACTACTATTCAACAGAAGAATTTTGCTTATGTGGAGAGTAGTAAATTTTCTATGCTTGTAGATCATGAAAAGAATGCTTTATGTGATAGTTATATTGTTTATTCATGATGCTACTGAAAATTATTATGAGGGAGGAATATATGCTTGTAGGAATTGCAATAATATCAAGTTTCCTCTCTATGTGCTTAAAATTTTGAAGTTATGCTTGTTTTACCTTCCTATGCAAGATGATTCTTGTTCTCACAAGTTGTTTGCTCACAAAATTCCTATGCATAGGAAGTGGGTTAGACTTAAATGTTCTATTTATATTCTTCATGATGCTCTCTTTATGTTACAATTCTTATCCTTTATGTGAGCATCATTGAAATCATCATGCCTGGCTAGGGGCGTTAAACGATAGCGCTTGTTGGGAGGCAACCCAATTTTATTTTAGTTCCTTGATTTTTGTTCCTGTTTAGTAATAAATAATTCATATAGCCTCTGCTTATATGTGGTCTTATGCTTTTAATTAGTGTCTGTGCCAAGTAGAACCTTTGTGAAGACTTGGGGGAAGTCTTGTTGATCATGCTGTCAAAACAGAAACTTTAGCGCTCACGAGAACTGCTGCCATTTTTATTTGGAGATTGATATTTAGTTAATTATTTTTTAAGATGATTAATAGATAAATTCCTCAGGTCCATCAATTTATTTTATAATTTTATGAGTTCCAGAAGTATACGTTTGATCCAGATTACTACAGACTGTTCTGTTTTTGACAGATTCTATTTTTCATGTGTTGTTCACTTATTTTGATGAATCTATGGCTAGTAAAATAGTTTATAAACCATAGAGAAGTTGTAATACAGTAGGTTTAACACCAATATAAATGAAGAATGATTTCATTACAGTACCTTGAAGTGCTGATTTATTTTCTTATACTAACGGAGCTTACGAGTTTTCTGTTAAGTTTTGTGTTGTGAAGTTTTCAAGTTTTGGGTAAGGATTCGATGGACTATGGAATAAGGAGTGGCAAGAGCCTAAGCTTGGAGATGCCCAAGGCACCCCAAGGTAACATTCAAGGATAGCCAAGAGCCTAAGCTTGGGGATGCCCCGGAAGGCATCCCCTCTTTCGTCTTCGTTCATCGGTAACTTTACTTGGAGCTATATTTTTATTCGCCACATGATATGTGTTTTACTTGGAGCATCAATTTACTTTGTTAGGATTTTCTTTCTGTTATTTAGAAAAAAATGCATCTTTTATTTCAATAAAAGTGGCATTGATAGCCTTTACTATGCCTATGTTACAAGTCTACATGTTGCTGTTTGAAAACAGAAAGTTTACCGCTGTTGCGATAATTCCCTAGAAAAGTAAGAATGTGATAAAATGTTGAAACCTTTTGAATATTAAGATCTGATAAATTTACTACAGTGGAAATTTTATTTCATAATTTTTGGAGCTAGGGAAGTATGGATGTTGCAGCATTCTTTATAGACTATCCTGTTTAGGCAGATTGCTGTTATGTTTGCATTGTTTGCATATGTTTGCTTCTTTAATGATTCTATTTGACGATAGGACTATTAAATATGCAGAGGCATTTAGTATAAAATGTTGAATAATAATTTTAGTGATTTGCTACAATAGAGTATGATAAGGTTTTGGCAATGGTTTATACTAACTTATCTCACGAGTCCTTGTTGAGTTTTGTGTGGATGAAGCTTTTGAGATTTAGGGAGACCGTGATATGAGAGGAATTAAGGAGACACAAAAGCTCAAGCTTGGGGATGCCCAAGGCACCCCAAGATAATATTTCAAGAAGTCTCAAGCAGTTAAGCTTGGGGATGCCCCGGTTGGCATCCCACCTTTCTCCTTCAACAATTATCGGTTAGTATCGGTTGATTCTAAGTTTTTGGTTCTTCACATGATGTTTGCTATTCTTAGATGTCATTTTATTTTGCTTTGCTTGCTGTTTGAATAAAAAACCAAGATCTGAAATTATTAAATGTTAGAGAGTCTTCACATGGTTGCATAATTATTCGACTACTCATTGATCTTCACTTATATCTTTCGGAGTAGTTTGTCATTTGCTCTAGTGCTTCACTTATATCTTTTAGAGCATGGTCGTAGTTTTATTTTGAAGAAATAGATGAACTCTCATGCTTCACTTAGATTATTTTGAGAGTCTTAAATAGCATGGTAATTTGCTTAAAATCCTAATATGCTAGGTATTCAAGAATAATAAAATTCTCTTATGAGTGTGTTGAATACTATGAGAAGTTTGATACTTGATAATTGTTTTGAGATATGGAGATGGTGATATTAGAGTAATGCTAGTTGAGTAGTTGTGAATTTGAGAGATACTTGTGTTGAAGTTTGTGATTCCCGTAGCATGCAAGTATGGTGAACCGTTATGTAACGAAGTCGGAGCATGATTTATTTATTGATTGCCTTCCTTATGAGTGGCGGTCGGGGACGAGCGATGGTCTTTGCCTACCAATCTATCCCCCTAGGAGCATGCGCGTAGTACTTTGTTTCAATAACTAATAGATTTTTGCAATAAGTATGTGAGTTCTTTATGACTAATGTTGAGTCCATGGATTATACGCACTCTCACCCTTCCACCATTGCTAGCCTCTCTAGTACCGCGCAACTTCCGCCGGTACCATACACCCACCATATACCTCCCTCAAAATAGCCACCATACCTACCTATTATGGCATTTCCATAGCCAGATATATTGCCATGCAACTTTCCACCGTTCCGTTATTATGACACGCTTCACCATTGTCATATTGCTATGCATGATCATGTAGTTGACATTGTATTTGTGGCAAACCACCATTCATAATTCTTTCATACATGTCACTCATGCATCATTGCACATCCCGGTACACCGCCGGAGGCATTCATATAGAGTCATACTTTGTTCTAGTATCAAGTTGTAATCATTGAGTTGTAAATAAATAGAAGTGTGATGATCATCATTCAATAGAGCATTGTCCCAAAAAAAGAAAAAAAAGAAAGGCCAAATAAAAAAAGAAAGGCCAAATAAAAAAATAAAGGCCAAATAAAAAAATAAAAGGGACAATGCTACTATCCTTTTACCACACTTGTGCTTCAAAGTAGCACCATGATCTTCATGATAGAGAGTCTCCTATGTTGTCACTTTCATATACTAGTGGGAATCTATCATTATAGAACTTGGCTTGTATATTCCAATGATGGGCTTCCTCAAAATGCCCTAGGTCTTTGTGAGCAAGTGAGTTGGATGCACACCCACTAGTTTCTTTTGTTGAGCTTTCATACACTTATAGCTCTAGTGCATCCGTTGCATGGCAATCCCTACTCACTCACATTGATATCTATTGATGGGCATCTCCATAGCCCATTGATACGCCTAGTTGATGTGAGACTATCTTCTCCCTTTTTGTCTTCTCCACCACCACCACTCTATTCCACCTATAGTGCTATATCCATGGCTCACGCTCATGTATTGCGCGAAGATTGAAAAAGTTTGAGAACATTAAAAGTATGAAAAATTGCTTCACTTGTCATCGGGGTTGTGCATGATTTAATATTTTGTGTGGTGAAGATGGAGCATAGCCAGACTATATGATTTTGTAGGGATAGCTCTCTTTGGCCATGATATTTTGAGAAGACATGAGTGCTTAGTTGGTATGCTTGAAGTATTATTATTTTCTATGTCAATATGAACTTTTGTCTTGAATCTTATGGATCTGAATATTCATGCCACAATTAAGAAGAATTACATTGAAATTATGCCAACTAGCATTCCACGTCAAAAATTATCTTTTTATCATTTACCTACTCGAGGACGAGCAGGAATTAAGCTTGGGGATGCTTGATACGTCTCCAAGGTATCTATAATTTTTGACTGCTCCATGCTATATTATCTACTATTTTGGGTAATATTGGGCTTTATTTTCCACTTTTATATTATTTTTGGGACTAACCTATTAACCGGAGGCCCAACCCAGATTTGTTGTTTTATGCCTATTTCAGTGTTTCGAAGAAAAGGAATATCAGACGGAGTCGAAACGGAATGAAATCAACTAGAGAAGTTATTTTTGGAAGGAAACACCCTGCCCATGAGGGTGGGGGCGCCCCCCTAGGGCGCGCCCCTGCCTCGTGGGGCCCTCGTGGCTCCCCTGATGTACCTCTTGCACCCATATATACCTACGTGACCTAAAACTTCCAGAAAACATAATAGATCGGGAGTTCCGCCGCCAGAAGCCTCCGTAGCCACCGGAAACCAATCTAGACCCGTTCCGGCACCCTGCCGGAGAGGGCAATCCCTCTCCGGTGGCCATCTACATCATCCCGGTGCTCTCCATGACGAGGAGGGAGTAGTTCTCCCTCAGGGCTGAGGGTATGTACCAGTAGCTATGTGTTTGATCTCTCTCTCTCGTGTTCTTGAGATGATACGATCTTGATGTATCGCGAGCTTTGCTATTATAGTTGGATCCTATGTTTCTCCTCCCCCTCTTCTCTCTTGTAATGAACTGAGTTTCCCCTTTGGAGTTATCTTATCGGATTGAGTCTTTAAAGATTTGAGAACACTTGATGTATGTCTTGTCATGGATATCTGTGGTGACAATGGGATATAATGTGATTCCTTGATGTATGTTTTGGTGACCAACTTGCGGGTTCCGCCCATGAACCTATGCATAGGGGTTGGCACACGTTTTCGTCGTGATTCTCTGGTAGAACTTTGGGGCACTCTTTGAGGTCCTTTGTGTTGGTTGAATAGATGAATCTGAGAATGTGTGATGCATATCGTATAATCATACCCACGAATACTTGAGGTGACATTGGAGTATCTAGGTGACATTAGGGTTTTGGTTGATTCGTGTCTTAAGGTGTTATTCTAGTACGAACTCTAGGGCTGTTTGTGACACTTATAGGAATAGCCCAATGGATTGATTGGAAAGAATAACTTTGAGGTGGTTTCGTACCCTACCATAATCTCTTCGTTTGTTCTCCGCTACTAGTGACTTTGGAGTGACTCTTTTTTGCATGTTGAGGGATAGTAATGTGATCCAATTATGATATCATTGTTGAGGGAACTTACACTAGCGAAAGTATGAACCCTAGGCCTTGTTTCCTAGCATTGCAATACCGTTTACGCTCACTTTTATCATTAGTTACCTTGCTGCTTTTATAATTTCAGATTACAAATGCCTTTATCTACTATCCATATACCACTTGTATCACCATCTCTTCGCAGAACTAGTGCCCCTATACAATTTACCATTGTATTGGGTGTGTTGGGGACACAAGAGACTCTTTGTTATTTGGTTGCGAGGTTGCTTGAGAGAGACCATCTTCATCCTACGCCTCCTACGGATTGATAAACCTTAGGTCATCCACTTGAGGGAAATTTGCTACTGTCCTACAAACCTTTGCACTTGGAGGCCCAATAACGTCTACAAGAAGAAGGTTGTGTAGTAGACATCACCCCCTGGGATAGATTAGTGCCATTGTTAGTGACCATACTGCGTGGAAAACCAAAACGAAATATCACCTTTTTCATGAACTGAACCGCCATGGCCGCATCACACTTACTCACCGGTTCTGCCTCAACCCACTTCGTAAATTTATCAACAACTACTAAAAGATGTGTCTTTTTATCCTTAGAAATTTTAAAAGGCCCCGCCATGTCAAGCCCCCAGACCAAAAACGACCAAGTGCTTGGAATCATCCGGAGCTCTTGAGCCGGAACATGTGCTCGTCGTGCAAATTTTTGACATCCATCACATCCGCTGACCAAATCCTCTGCATCAGCGTGAGCCGTCAACCAGTAAAAACAGTGACAAAAAGCTTTGGTCACCAGAGATTTTGAACCAGCGTGATGACCACAATCGCCTTCATGGATCTCATGAAGTATTTCTTGGCCTTCTTCAGGGGAAACACATCGTTGAAACGCTCCAGAAACGCTGCGATGGTGTAATTCTCCATCAGAAATCGCCATTGACTTAGAACGCCGGGTTATCTGTCGAGCCAGGGTCTCATCCACTGGCAACTCTCCCCGGGTCATGTAAGCCAAGAACGGCACTGTCCAATCTGGGATGACATGAAGAGCCGCCACCAACTGCGCCTCCGGGTCAGGAACAGCTAAATCTTCTTCTGTGGGCAACTTGACAGACGGGTTATGCAAAACATCCAAATAGGTGTTAGGTAGTACCGGCTTACGCTGAGACCCCAACCGGCTTAAAGCATCAGTCGCTTCATTCTTTCGACGGTCAATGTGCTCCACCTGATAACCTTTAAAATGCCCTGCAACAGCATCAACCTCCCGGTGATAAGCCGCCATGAGAGGGTCCTTGGAATCCCACTTGCCTGATACCTGTTGAGCCACTAAATCTGAGTCGCCAAGACATCTGACCCGGCTCAAACTCATCTCTTTTGCCACTCGAAGACCATGGAGCAAGGCTTCATACTCTGGTGCGTTGTTAGTGCAAGGAAACATCAACCGTAACACATAACAAAATTTGTCACCTCGAGGAGAGGTTAAAACAACTCCAGCCCCCGAGCCTTCCAACTGTCTGGACCTATCAAAATGAATAGTCCAATACATGTTGTCTGGTTTCTCTTCTGGCATATGCATCTCTGTCCAGTCATTAATGAAGTCAACTAGTGCTTGAGATTTGATCGCAGTACGTGGCACATACTTCAACCCATGAGACCCAAGCTCAATGGCCCACTTGGCGACTCATCTAGTGGCTTCTCTGTTTTGTATGATGTCTCCCAAAGGAGCAGAGCTAACCACGGTGATTGGATGTCCCTAAAAATAATGCTTAAGCTTCCGGCTTGCCATGAACACCCCATATACGAGCTTCTGCCAATGTGGATATCGTTGTTTGGATGCAATTAACACCTCATTGACGTAGTAAACCGGTCGTTGAACCGGATGTTCCTTGCCAGCCTCTTTGTGCTCCACCACAGTAGCCACACTAACAGCTCATGAGTTGGCGGCCACGTATAACAACAATGGCTCTTTCTCAAGTGGAGCAGCCAGGACCGGCGGCTCAGCGAGCTGTGTCTTCAGATCTTCAAAAGCAGAGTTTGCAGCATCGCTCCAAACAAAATCATCTGTTTTCTTCATCATCTGATACAGAGGCATTGCCTTCTCCCGTAACCGGCTTATGAACCGGCTCAAAGCAGCAACACGACCCGCCAGTCATTGAACGTCATTGATGCATGTTGGTTTGGCAAGGGATGTAATTGGCTTGATTTTCTCCGGGTTAGCTTCAATACCTCGGTTAGACACCAAAAACCCCAAGAGCTTGCCGGCTGGGACTCCAAAAACACACTTGGTCGGGTGAAGCATCATTTTGCAGACTCGGAGATTATCGAAAGTCTCTTTCAGATCTACGACCAAGGCTTCCTCTTTCCTGGATTTTACCACTATATCATCCACATAAGCATGAACATTACGCCCAATTTGATTGTGAAGACAATTCTGCACACACCATTGATAAGTTGCCTGGGCACTCTTAAGCCCAAAAGGCATAGACACATAGCAGAAAGCTCCAAAAGGAGTGATAAAAGCCGTCTTCTCCTGATCTTTGACTGCCATTTTGATCTGATGATAACCAGAATAAGCATCCAAGAAACTCAAACATGCGCAACCCGCCATAGCATCAATGATCTGATCAATACGGGGGAGGGCAAAAGGATCAGTCGGACAAGCCTTGTTCAGATCGGTGTAATCCACACACATACACCAGGTGCCATTCTTTTTGAGTACAAGCACCGGGTTGGCTAACCACTCTGGGTGAAAGACTTCTATAATGAACCCAGCTGCCAAAAGCCAGGCCACCTCTTCTCCAATGGCCTTGCGCCTTTCTTCATTGAACTGACGAAGAAACCGTCTGACAGGTTTAAACTCTGGATCAATATTGAGAGTGTGCTCAGCGAGTTCCCTCGGGACACCCGGCATGTCTGAAGGTTTACATGCGAAGATGTCCCGGTTCTCACGGATGAACTCGATGAGCGCGCTTTCCTATTTTGATCCAAGTTTGCACTGATGATGAACTGCTTGGATGAGTCGCCAGGCACAAAGTCAACCATCTTGGTGTCATCAGCTGATTTGAACTTCAACACCGGCTCATGCTCTGTTGTTGGTTTCTTTAGTGACGTCATGTCTACCGGGTCAACATGATCTTTGTAAAACTTTAACTCCTCTATTGCACGGGCAGATTCAGCATAGGAAGCATCACCTTCTTCACACTCCAAAGCTATTTTCTGGCTCCCGTGTACTGTAATGGTGCCCTTATAACCTGGCATCTTAAGCTGCAAATACACATAACATGGCCGAGCCATGAATTTGGCATAAGCCGGCCGCCCAAACAGAGCATGATACAGGCTCTTGATCTTAACCACCTCAAAGGTTAATTTTTCTTCTCTGGAGTCATACTCATCCCTGAAGGCTACTTCTAGTTCAATCTTACCCACTGGGTATGCCGACTTGCCAGGAACCACACCGTGAAGAACAGTGTTGGATTGTTTAAGACTCTTATCAGTCAATCCCATCCGGCGGAACGTCTTATAGTAGATGATGTTGATGCTACTGCCTCCATCCATGAGTACCTTAGTGAATTTTTATCCACCAACCTGAGGCGCCACTACCAAAGCCAAGTGACCCGGATTATCGACCCGGGGTGGGTGATCCTCTCTGCTCCACACAATAGGCTGCTCTGACCAACGTAAGTAACATGGAATCGCCGGCTCAACGGCATTGACGGCCCTCTTGTGAAGCTTCTGGTCTCTCTTACATAAGCTAGTGGTGAATACATGGTATTGCCCACTATTCAGCTGCTTCGGGTTGCTCTGATATCCAGACTGCTGCTGCTGATTACCTTGGCCGGGTTGCGGATTATATCTTCCTTGGTTACCAGGATGGCCCTGACCATGGAATCCTCCTCCACCCGAGCCGGCGCCCGGGCCTTGGAAACCGCCTCCACCTGGGCCGCCACCTGGGCTGTGACCTCCATTAAACGCGTTAGAATTTTTAAATGCCTTCATGATTGTACAATCCTTCCATAGGTGGGTGGCTGGCTTCTCCCGGGTGTCGTGCTTCGGACAAGGCTCATTCAATAATTGCTCAAGGGTGGGACCTGACCCGCCCGACCGAGGGGGTTGTCTGCCCTTGCGCTGTTGATCTCCGCCCTATGCATTGGTGTTAGCAACAAACTCATCAGCCTTACGTTTATTACCTCCTTGATTTTCCGGGTTATGCTAGTGACCCTTGCCGTTGCCGTTCTTCTTCCCCTTTGTTGCTTTTTCTTCGTCAGACACCTGGTCCTTGGTAGTATCAGAATCAACATACTTGACGAGAGCCGCCATCAACATTCCCATGTCATTACAGTCACGCTTGAGCCACCCCAGCTTCTGCTTCAGAGGCTCAAAACGGCAATTTCTCTCCAACATTAGACTGCTGAGCCGGCATCCATCTTATCAGATGAATGTATTATCTCCTTGACCCGGCGCACCCAATGGGTTGTGGATTCACCATCCTCTTGCTTGAAATTGGTCAGGTCCATAATCGACATAGGCTGCTTACACGTGTCTTTAAAGTTCTGGATGAACCAGGCCTTCAACTCCGCCCATGAGCCGATAGAATTGGGTGGCAATCCCTTCAACCAAGTACGAGCTGTTCCATCCAACATCATAGTGAAATACTTGGCCATTGCTGCATCGCTGACCTCCAACAACTCCATAGCCATCTCATAACTCTCAATCCAAGCCCCGGGCTGTAAGTCAGCCATGTAATTAGGCACCTTACGAGGCCCCTTAAAATCCTTTGGTAAACGCTCATTACGTATGGCCGGTACCAAGCAAGGAACGCCTCCGGTTCTTGTGGCCACTCCTGCCTCGACCGAGGTTGCTGGATAAGCCGAAAAAGTTTGATGAGCCGCCTGATCTGCTGCCATTTGAACTGCTCGTTCCGCCTCTTGCCGAATCCTCTCCTAATCCGCCAAGTTAAGGGCTCCAGCCCGCATCGGCTCATGCCTGTATGGCCGGTTGTGGCGTTGAGTGTTGCTTGACATGTCTGCAGATTCCATACGCCTACTATAACTCGGGCTCCGGCTTGGGCGAGGAGTTGAATGGATCCTGTCTCGACTGTAGGAGTATGCACCCTGTTGTGACAGAGCTGTTTGAAGAAGTTCTCTTACCCTTCGCGTTTCAACCGCCGCCGGTGAGTCATCTTCCATCGGGAGAGCCGCCAGACGAGCCGATGCTGCGATGAGGTTTTCCAAAGGGCTGGAGAAGTGACCCGACGGCGTGGGGACGTCATGAGGCGGATCGGTAATTATACAAGGTGAATCCATGGCACGCGGCTGGACCAGTGTGCCGGGTGTTGTAATCCGGGGTGCCTCCGGCGGGTTACTTCCCCCGGCTCCGAGCGTACGAAAAAGATTCCTAGGATCGAGCGTCAGAGGCAGACATGATTGAGTTTTCTGATGCCTCCTCCTCATGACCTCGTTCGATGCGTTCAGGTCCACCGAGAGCCGGAAGGTCTCCGCTTGAAGCTGTTGAGCACGAACGTCCAAGGCCGCCCGCTCTGCTGCCATCCTGACTTCTTCTGCGGCTAGATTTTCCTTAGCTTGCACCATCTCTTCACGAACGCGTGCCACCTCTGCGTCATGCTGGGCTTTATCCGCCGGCTCTACCACGGCAATCAACGGAGTCGTTAGTTTATCCATAAGGTCCATCAAGATCTGAGCCGGGGGGCACGCGGGGTCTCCTGACCCGGCTGCAGCCGACCCGGTAGCTGGTGTCGCCGCTGCTGTAGAGTTCTGCCCGGGCTGTGTCCCTGCCATGAAGACTCCGGCCCAACTCGGCGGCTCAAGGCGGTCCGGAATACTACTGCCATCGGAACAGCCCCCGAGCATGCCGTCCTGCAGCTGGTACAAACAGTCAGTCTCGCCCGTTGATGATGCAGTGTCAGAATAGACGGCCGTCTCACCACCCTCCACCGATTCTTCAAAGTATTCACCGCCGTGGACGCAGCCTATGAAGGCATGCTTCACGGCAGATTGAACACGGGCGGTCCTCGCGCACCGAGCCGTTTCGATGAGGTTGGTGTGGACGTCCGGCTGAGGACCTGACTCACCGATCTGGCCGATGAAGACGTGAATTCCGCCGAAGGGGACCCGGTACCCGTACTCAATTGAGCCGGCCTCAGGGCCCCAGCCTTCGTTGTCGATGCAGAGCTTGTCGCGACGACTCTTGGTCATCCGGCCCATAGCATATCCCTTGAGCCCTTCGAAGTTGCCCTTCAAGAACTCAAATCCACCATGTGCTGGCCCCACGGTGGGCGCCAACTGTCATGGAATTGTCACGGCAGATGTCCTAGACCAAGGACTTAGTCATAGGGCCATCGCACTAGGAAGCTTAAAGGGGTTAATCGGGACAAAGGACATGAGAGGGTTTTATACTAGTTCGGCCCCTTACGATGAAGGTAAAAGCCTACGTCTAGTTGGGATTGGTATTGCTGGGGTTTCGATCACCAAGAGGCTCAACTCGCCGGCTTGGTTATCGATTTGTTGTTTCTTGCCCTAAGCCGCCACCGGGTCGTCCCCTTATATACATGGGTTGACGCCTGGTGGCCTACAGAGTCCCGACCAGCTCATAATCGTGTCCGGCTCGGTGACTTACTTTACTTGCCTTTCTTTACAAGTCTTTCCTTACTTACGGCGGTTTACAATATCGGGCCTTAAGCCGCCTCCAGGCCCTTGGGCCTTCTATAAGGTTTAATAAACTATCATCTTGAATGTTTACTAGGTTTCTTGCGTAACCCGCCATTGGGACTGACCCGGCCCCTCCTGGGCGGGTCATGACTGATAGTAATATCCCTAACATCCTTGCTGCGGCCGTGGACCCAGCTGTCAGCCTCTCCACGTACAGTCCATGTCCGATGGAAGCCGTTCCTTGACCATGTTGACCACGCCGCGCCGAGAGCACCAGGGCGGTGGACGACGGCGAGGCCTAGGAAGGGGACGACGCGGAGCCGGGGAAGACGCGACAGTGGATGCCCACACGTAGAGGAGTACGAGGGTTCACTGGTTCGCTGCGGTGGGAGGCTGCCGTCGCCACAGAATAACAGGGGGTGTGGGTGAGTAGAGGGATGGCCTAGCCAGTGGTGGGAGTAGTAGGGGCGGTGAGGCCTCCGCCGCATCGCAGCCGGCCACGGGAGGCAGGAGCACGAGGCACAACTGGCGCTGGTTTGGGCGGCTGGAGCAAGAAGACCAGAGGTTGAAGAAGCACTACGCCGTTGGATGGACATCGCACGGTCACTTGAGCTAGAATCGTGCATATTGACTAAGTGGACAAAGCCCTCCGTCCCCGTCAACTTAGTAGGCCCACAAGTCAGCCTGCCACTATACTGGGTCCTAGCTAATAGTGGGAGTATTCATTTTTTTGTGCGTAATAAGGAGGCACTTCCTTGCGTGCGAAGATATAGCTAGTGGGTCCGAGCTGTCAGCGGCAGTAACATTTTTTTCACGAAATACAGAGGCCCTTTCGGTGGGTCCCTGATGTCAGGTGGAGGAATCATTATTTTGCGCGTAATAAGGAGGCATTTCCTTGCGTGCGGCCGTGGACCCAGCTGTCGGCCTCTCCACATACAGTCCGCTTCAGATGCATCTCAGTCGTTGACCATGTTGACCAGGCCGCGCTGAGAGCACCAGGGCGGTGGACGACGGCGAGGCCTAGGAAGGGAACGACACGGAGGCAGGGAAGACTCGGCAGTTGTTTCCCACACGGAGGGGAGTACGACTGTACGAGGGTTTACTGGTTCGTCTGCCGTCGCCGGAGAATAACAACAAGTGTGGGTGAGTAGAGGGATGGCTAGGCCAGCGATGGGAGTACGATGGGGCGGTGAGGCCTGCACGGCAGCAGAGCCGGCCGCGGGGAGGAGGGAGCAGGCAGTCCCGCCGGCGCTTGTTTGAGCGGCTGGAGCAGGAAGAGCAGATATTGAAGAAGCACGATGGCCGTTGGATGGCCATCCAACAGTCACTGCTTGTGCGTCAACCTTTTTTTAGGAAAGCCTCAAATCTGTGGAGAACAGCATACAACCCATCTGCCATTTTTTCTAATAATTTACAACCCATTTGCTAATTATTAAGGTTTTTTTGGAGCCCATATTCTTTTTGTTAGCATTACAGCCCATATTGTGGCCACGGTTAAAAAATTATACGATATTTTGCATATTTCGGTGCGGTCCGAACTGTTTTTAATTCCAAAATTTCGACTCATATTCAAACTGATTTTAAAAATAAATGTATATCAATATAAAATCCAACAAATTCTCCACGCATAAAAATTAATGTAATTTAAAATCTCAAAATGAAAAAAAAGATATTTGAAACTAATTGCCGGTTTGATGTGTTTTAAAAATGTATAGCCCATTTCTCATTACTGATGGGCCATTTTCTCAGCCAGCCGAATGAAAGCTCTCCTCGTCTTGAAAGATTTGCAGCCCAACAGGCCTGACAAAGCGACTTACTTGGCAAATCACAAAAAAACTAGGTTGTGGCCGTGGACCCAGCTGTCAGCCTCTCCACATACAGTACTCTTCCGGTGGAATGTCGTTGACCATGTTGACCATGACGCGCCGAGAGCACCAAGGCGGTGGACGACGGCGAGGCCTAGGAAGGGGACGACGCGGAGCCGGGGAAGACGCGGCAGTGCATGCCCACGCGGAGAGGAGTATGAGGGTTCACCGTTTCGGCTGCGCTGTGAGACTGCCGTCACCACAGGGCCTGGCTAGCGGTGGGAGTAGTAGGAGGCGATGAGTCCTCAATGGCAGCACAGCCGGCCACTAGAGGCAGGAGCAGGCGGTCTCCCCGGCGCTGGTTTGGGCGGCTGGTGCAAGAAGAGCAGCGATTGAAGAAGCAGCAGGACCGTTCGATTCAAATCCAATGGTTACTACTACTAGAATCGTTTGTTGACTAAGTTGACAAGCCCTGCATACGCGTCAACTTAGTAGCCCCACAGGTCAGCCTCCCAACTGGTGCGCCCCAGATGTCAGTGGGAGGAATCATTTTTTTCGCGTAATAAGGAGGCAGTTGATTGTGTGCGGCCAGGCCAGCGGAGGGAGTAGGGTGGGCCAGGGAAGCCTGCGCGGCATCACAGCGGGCCACAAGAGGAGGGAGCAGGCAGTCCCGCCGGCGCTAGTTTAGGCGGCTGGAGCAGGAAGATCAGAGATTGAAGAAGCACGTCGGCCGTTGGATGGACATCCAACAGTCACTACTGCTAGAATCGTGTGTTCAATGACAAAGCCTTGCGTAAACAAGTCAACCTCAAAATCTATGGCGTGTATAGCCCATTTTCTATTATTTTTATAATTTTTACTCATTTTCTAATTCATATGGAATTTATTGCAGCCCGTTTTCCATTTTTAGAATTGCTGGCCATTTTCTGGTCAGTACCAGGGTCAAAAAATTAACTAAATATGTGGGAAATTTTGGAAATTCGCAAATTTTTGCTGGGGAACGAAATATTCTTAATCCAAAAATTAATAGCCATACTAAAACAAATTTAAAAATAAATTAGTACTATGTCATGTTGAATCCAACGAAATATGAAATAAATTAGGACCATGAGCATGTACCTGGGCCGGATTCATGTGAGAGCCTTCCTTCCAGTTAATTATGGGCTTCTCTATTGGGCCTTCATCAGTGGGCTGCATGTTATCAACAAGTGGAAAATGTGTTCCGTACGAAAAATAGTATGCGCTACATACAGTACGGGGCAGTAAAGGATTGAACCGTGCAACGACTTCCAAAACATTGTGTTTGTCATTCTAACAACACATTTATTCAACCAACAGATGAAATATACTACTGATTGTACATTGAAAACAGCAGCAGCAGCAGCAACCAGGGGTGGGGGTGCAACAGAAGCAATAAGTAGGCCAGAAGAGTGAAGACGTATCTCTCTCTTCCAAACCAAACATCATCCATCACTACAAAAGGGCTACCAAAAAAGAACAAGTGTATGCATCAAACTAAATAAAGATCCTACTACACCAAGTGTACGCATCTAACTAACTC
This sequence comes from Triticum dicoccoides, assembly GCF_002162155.2. Lineage (NCBI taxonomy): Eukaryota > Viridiplantae > Streptophyta > Magnoliopsida > Poales > Poaceae > Triticum > Triticum dicoccoides. The sequence continues at coordinate 510,337,342 of NC_041386.1, read as the reverse complement.
GCTCAGTTAGACGTTACTATTTATTAAGCTGTGGAGATTTGCTGACGGCTTGAACCAGATGGGTGCCTGACAGGGGAAACTCTAGCCAGCAGGTCGAAGTCTGATACTTGTGACCCTCTCTCCTACTTTGGGCTGCAGAGCGTGGCGGCACATATCAGGGTATGGTGCATGCAGAGACGCATGGTACGCTGTGTACACACAGTTTTTCCTGATGAACGAAACCGCGCTGCCATCATGATCCTTGCCGTCTGTTATCTCCTGGTTAATCGGATAATTTAGTCCGACAAACAGAGAGCATGTACCAAGGCTACTTACCAGCCTCCAGTCAAAAATTCCTAAGGCCCAAAGAAGCTGTGATCCTGCTCAAATACCTTGCAGTGACTGTGATTGTATTCCGCGAAACAACACGTCCGGTACGTGCGAACAATCGTCAATCTTTCGCCATCGTCTGATCGAGCTAGGAACTACCTGCAACTGCCATGCCGCTTTTCTTTGAAAGGTTCTGGGATTAGGAAGGATAGGGACACCAGGCGGCCTACAAACATCATATCAAGTTGGAGTCAAATAAAAAAGGGCTCTTGATTTAGTCAATCTTAAGAACAACATGTTATGAGCATGAATATTTTTTCAGCAAATGTTGACAGTAATATAAGCAAGCCATCATGATATCATAGAAAAGTAACATACTACTGTAACAACCGTTTGTAGCGATCATTGGAGTAGGCCAGCAATACGTCCAGCCATAGAAGGAGTCGATAGCGTAAATGAATCCCTTGTGTTCAATGGCATCAGAGAACCATGGAGGATGTATGATCTCGCGATGGATGTGCAGATTTATCCACTTACTGCAGTGACCTGTCAGATAGGCGAGACCGCGGTTGAAGAACGCAATTAGCCTGAAGTCTTTATAATTCGCAGATCCTGTGGGCACTTGGCAGATTACAACCTTGAGCAAATCAAACTTGGTATCATGTTGGCTACTGTAAGATTCCGAGTATTCTGGGCCGCGGTGCCAAAGCAGTGCAGTGTTAATCGAAGGAAGGGGGATCAATCGCCAGGTGTAGACCTCCACGAGCATCCAGCTGCCGTGACCGTCGACGAGCACCATCCAAGACGTGTTCATGCCGACCCAGTACATACCGTTAATGTAGTTGAGGCTGACGGGGATCGGATCGCAGTCAAGAGGGTTGATGCTCGCCACCCTACGATCGTTATGCTATGTGACACGCCGTTTCTGAAGATCAGGCGGCATCAGCAAGCAAGGAGCTAGCTTAAAAAGCTCCGGCCTAAGGGCTTTGAGTAAATGGTACAACCCCGACGAGCACGCGGCGAGCGGCATGGTACTGAGATTGCCCACACGCGAAATAATGAGCTTGATTACCTCTGTGGGGAGCAAATTCCAGCCACTCTTTCGGCGAACGCTGCTTGGTCCTACCATTGTTAGTGCTTGGGTTTCGGACGAGGGGGGAGGCGCCTTAGCGGGGATGGAAGATTGGACGAGATTATGTGCGGACAAAGATGGAGAAGAGAATATGTGCTGCGGGAAATGGACAAGTGATGATGACTACAGCATGCCGCTTGACTTACGAGACACATACCAGCAGCGTAGGGTCATGTCGATGCCAGAAAACTTTCTTGAGTGATCACAGTACTGGTACTCCCTACAGTGCTATGCCCTAACTTGCTGGAGGAGAGTAGTAGAGTAGGACTCTGCTCTACTACTAGCACCGGAGGAGTAGTATATTCTAATCTAAAATATTTACAAACTTCAATGCCTGAGCGTGGAATGACTATGAACCGTGCTCAAAGACCGTGTCTACGTGGTGTTTGGACATGGGCGACAACCTGAACGCCAATAGTGCTGCTCCCGTTGCACCGTATGTGTTTCTGTCCTTCCTCTTCGAAATCGCTCAATGTAATCTGCTGTCTAAGCATGTGGAGACTTCCATGCAGGATCTTGCTCTATTGGAGTATCGCGCATGAATAAAAGTGTATCCATTAATGGTTCAGTCTAGAATCTTCCATGTATGAATATTTATTACAGTACTAGTGAAAGACTTACGATGAACCATTTCTTACATCTCCTCTGCCCGGTTGCAAGTCATCCGGATTTAATCCCTCCGTCTAGGTGTATAAGGGCATGGTTAATATTACTTAATAGTATAGCCAACTGTTGACTATAAAAAAGTGCCATGTCATCTGTAGCCAACATGTATAAAAATCAATACTCAAAAACTAATTCTTAAAGATCATTTATTGCAAAGCACAATAAGTGTTATTTCTTCACAAGTTTTGGATGCAGGTTGAACAGTTGAACGCTTTTGTTTGCAAAAGATACCTTTTTATCTATTTCACCCGGATGTTTGTGAGCTCTAGAGATGAAATAATATCCGAAGAAACCTATCGATACCCGTTACACATGAGATGACCCCCACATCCTTTGTCAAAATAAACAACTCCCCGATCAATGCATTTCACTCTTCGGTGCAACGCACGGGCACCTTACTACTATAAATTAGTACGACCAAAAATTGAAGTAACATTATATATAGTACGATAAATGTTGATGCATGTCACCTAAAATTATATCATTCAAAACTATGTTCAAATACGAATCCAACACATGCACTAACATTTTGTCAGTTAAATCTTCAGTCAAATTCAATGGTGGACTAATAAACCACGACCGATGTAGTACAAGTGTAGAGGGCGGCGCTGCACGGGAGTCTCACCTCTCACCCCGCTCGTGGCGCGATAGTAAAGCCGTCATATCACAAAACCCAACCACTCCCAGTAATAAGTGTCCTGGTAAAATAAACGGACAAGCAGCCATCACGCCCCTCCGTCTTTTTTGCATTTCATCTCTCTGCATTTAGTTTCTCCGGTTCATCTCGCACACTCGATCCCTAGCTACTACTCCTAGGGCCAGTTCTTTTGGCGGCTTCCCCAGCTTTTCCCACAAGACTAGTCACAATGGAGAGTACTACTCATTTATTTGGGCTTCTAAACTACTACTCTGTCCTAGTTTATTCCTCACCATTATTGTGCTAAATTTTGACCAAAGATTTAACTGGTTTATTCCTCACCATTGTAATCCCTTCGTCTAGGTGTGTAAGTCATCTTATGAAAACCAAATAATCCCAAAACACTTAGGCGCGGTGCATTAACTTCTACCTCGTTTCTTGTTTCTTGACATACCAACCAATAAGAGATAAAGAGTGTGCATGCTTTTAATGACTTGAGATATCAAACACGACATGCAGTGGTTAGTTCATTGCATGCAATACTATTAATTATCAAATAAACATTAATGTTTCTCGTTTTCTCCTCCTCCTTGGTCACGGTGCACAGCCTATGATGACTTACTCACCTAGACGGATGGAGTAGTGCATGTGACATGCACTAACATTTCATTAGTTAAATTTATGATCAAAATTGACACAGATTACAATGGGGACCAATAAACCAGGACGGAGGTAGTAGTTATGGGATTACTAATCTAGAAGCCTAAAAGAACTGACCCATGGTACTCCTACTAGTAGTAGTACTCAAGTTGGAATTCCAATTGCATGGCACAACTTGTTAGGCAAAAAATTCGATACAGGGTGTAGGAAGCGGTTTGGGAATTTGCATGCCTTTCCAACCAGTCAGATACTCTGTACAAAGTACGACAGAGAAATAACCACAGAGAAGGAAACTAGAAGTAAACAATCAAATGAGCATTTTTGCATTTGTTTTGCATTGAATCGTTTCACAAGCTTGACTAGTGTTGTTTTTCTACTTTTACAAAAACCGCATCGTAATGTTAAAACGTGCATTTGGACGTACATAAGTAATAGTAGTACTCCCTCCGTCTAGGTGTATAAGTCTTCCCTCCTTCTTGGTCACGGTGCACAACCAAACATGACTTATTGACCTGGACGGAGGGAGTAGCACAGTCTGCAAGCATATATCGAGAGAGATGTGTAGTGCGATAGTATATAGTAAAGTTTGTGCTATATGCACGTACTTGCAAAATGCGTACGAATACACAAGGTTTCCAAACTTTCCCTTTTACATACTTAATTAACGACGCTAAAAATTCCTGAACGTTCGGGATTTATCATTTGCGTCCCAAAACTAATGAGATCGCCTTACGAAACAAAAAATATACTCCTCCTAAAGCCACGGCGCTCGCAGGAGCGCTTGTGGTGCGCCACGAGTGCCCTGGTGCGCGGCTGTTTCCCAGCGCGCCGACACAACGCCTCTTCCTCAGCCTCGCAACTTGCGAGGTGCTGATTGGCGGCTTGCCGGTGGGCGAGCGCGATCTAACCGGTGTGGTGATCCGGCGCCAACAGGTACTACTCCTTGCTGGAAGCATGCACCCGGTCCACGTACCGCCAAGCATAGATGAGGCGCTTGGGCCCGACTGCACTCAGGGCGTCGGCACGGGCGTCCTCTGCCAGCCTCACGACCCTCGCACGAGCCTTCTGCCAAAGAGCCAATTGCTTGACTCTGTCGGACGTGACATAGGCCTCCCAGTCAGCTTGTTCCGTGGTGCGCTTCTCTTCCTCGGCCTTTTTCTCCGCCTCTATTTTGGTGCACTCTGCTGGAGGCAAAGCCTCCCACAAGGCGTCATCCATTTCTTTCCAAAGCTCCTCAAGGCTGGGGGGGGGGGCTCGGCGGGCGGCGCGGCATTCTCCTCGTAGCGGGGAGCCGACGCATCCTCCAGCACGTGTGCTGGCGAGATTGGGAACACCGACGCGTCCACCTCGACGCTACGCAGCGAGGAGCGGAACGCCGACGCGTCCTCCTCGACTAGTGGCGGCGAGGAACTGAACGGCGACGCGTCGCGTCGCGGTGAGGAGCGGAACACCAACGCGTCCTCCTCTACTAGTGGCGTCAAGGAACGGAACGGCGACACGTTGACCGTCCGCGCGGTGCAGCGAGGGGTTCCTAGGGATTGGGAGGGGCGATGTCGTGGTGGTCGACATGAGAGGGAGGGGAGGAGATAGCGATGAACGTGAACGTGAGGGGGAGGAGATAGCAATGTCGTGGGAGGCGCAGTATTTATAGCGAGAATGGCACACCTACGTAAGATATGGACTGAGCTACACTGACTTAACTGCAGGTCCAGTTGCATCACTGACATGTGGGCCAGACCCCTATTGGGCCCATATGTCAGTGACCCAATGCACCTGCAGTTAAGTAACAGCTACGTGGGCATATTTGTTGGAGTAAATTACGGGGGAGCGAAGGGGTGGAAATATTGCTGGTCACAACGGATTGGACGAGCGTGGGGGAGGAGAGTCATGCATGCAGATTTTTTCACACGGGGTGGAGTGGTGGGACCGCCGGAGGGAGAAGGAGAGTTTGGCAGGCATATTGTTTCCACACATGGAGAGGAAAAGATTTGGAGACGAACGGGCTTCCTGCAGGTATGGGAAACGGTGCATAATAAGTCATCTTGCATGCCGGGCTAGGTATAGTCTCAAGTCATTAAAAACATACACGCCCCACACATGTTCATATTTCAATGTGCACTAAATTATTGCATGCGATGATTAAGGCTGGCCATAATGGTGGTATCTTAGCTGGTATCATGCACACGGGAATAGCAAACATGCTGATGTGGCAAAGAATTAAAGAAGAGAGGGGGTTAGAGTAACTAGTGTTCATGCATGCATTGGTAAACACATTTTTTGTGAAGAACGACAGCACTAGTTGAGTACTTTTGCAAACTTCAAAAACTATTCCACCGCCTCTACTATCTTGCTAAGAGTAGGTGAAATTTTTGAATCGAGCCCTTTAAACTAGAAGGGAGGTAGTGGTACTCTAATAGCTAACCTTGTTGTGATGACAAGATGGGACATGGCACGCACCTGGACAAAGGAACTAGTCTGCATTGTGCATTTAAGTTTTGTCTGAAGTCAATGTACCTCTACTTTCACCAGACTTATAGAAAAATGTGTCAACATTCACAATGTCAAATCAATATTTTTACACTCATTATAAAACGTGGTTCTTATACTCATTATAATCAGTATTGTATATTGATATTTTTAGTATAAATTTGGTCGTGGGATTTCATTGATGCCTGTCAAAGCGTGGAGGAAGCGGAGCTTAGGGCTTGCATTGCTGGTATCTACATAGGTATTTCTCTTCATAATCCTGTAATTTTAGAGACTGGTTGCGCTTTTGTGGTACCGTCTCTTGCATCGGGGGACTATGACAGGTCTGCTATGCGTGACCTGAAGATGAAAGCGTTGAGAATCTCGAAGTTGATCAACAATCTTCAATTGTCAAAGATTAGCCGTTCGGCCAATAAGTTGGCACACTTAATCGCTAAGTATAGCTTTGACAATAGATTAGATGGTATTCTTGTAAATAACGTACCGCCCTGTGTGGTGAATATTGTATCGAATGAGTGTACTGGTGTGGCTGGTTAATTAATATAAGGTGGTGTTCAAAAAAAGTATAAATTTGGTCAAACACTTTGCAAACGGTTGACGGGAGTAAAAAGGACCAGAGGGAGTATCATGCATGCGGAGTAGGCAAAAAAATTGCTTGTCTAAAAAAGGCAAAAAAATTGCTCATTTATGGCCGGTAGAAGTCTCAAAGGGCGCGACCGTGCGAGGAAGGCGAAGCTCGTGGGAGGCGCGATGTTTGACGGAATTAAGTGAAGTTACATCCACGCGCCGGCATGGCGTGCGAACAGGCAGAAGCTATACCGTCAGGCCTACGATATGGGTCTAGTAGACATGACATCTAGTGGGTCTCGCATAGTTCTCGAGAACTCTTTGGGGGATTGCAACCGTTTATCCACCGGGCAAGCCAGCAACCCCATGTTGTTTGCACGCCCTACTCGTCCCCGTCTTCTACCTTACAACAGTTCGCTCCTAGTCGTCCCGTCCTTTCACATTAGTTTTCTCCCAGTTTTTTTGCGGGGTACAACAGTTCAACTTCTCCTAACCCTCCTCCAAAATCCATGGCCTCCCAAATCTCCATGGTCGTCTCTGAGTACCAGGTTAGAGCCATCACCGACGATCAATTCATCATCATCTACACACGTGGATCCGAGACGGTGAAAGCATGGCTTGCTCGCTTCCTACGCATGTTCAATGGTTCGACGGATGAGTGGGTCGCTGAGCTAGATGTTGAGTACACCACAGTCCTGAGACGAGAGAAGGATCTGAAGGACGAAGAGAGGAAGAAGCCCGACGTGATCCAGGTTTGCGTACATAATGTTTGCTTGGTCTACCACATATGCCATGTCGACGTTGAGTGCCAGGATTTTAAGAACTTCCTCAAGGACAAAAGAGTGAAATTCGTTACTGTAGGCTTTAAGAACGACAGGGATGTCCTGTGTTGGATAGGTCTCGTTGTAGGCCAGCCCTTCGATCTCCAGAAGGCAAGCCTGGTGTCCTCCTCTCAACCTTCAATGCTGACCCTGGCAGCAGCCATGATTGATCCTTCGTACGCTAAACTGAAGAAACCTCATCACGAGTTTCATCATGCATGGGAGTCGAAGACATTAGATGAAGATCACATCCTATACGCAACAATGGATGCCTACCTTTATTTAAATATGTACAAGGGTTGGATGAAGAAGCAGAGCCCAGTGTCCGGTTCAAGCAAAGAAGCGTCGGCAAAGAGGAAGAGGGACGAGGACGAAGTCGAGGACGTGGACTCAGGCTCCGAGTAGGTGGCAGTGCCGTCGCTCATGTTGGTTCTACTGCAGTGTCAAGCGGACTAGTTGCTTAGTTTATTTTCAAGGGTGTGTTGTGCTGAGGCCCCAGCAGAACTATGTTTATGTTCTTTCTCGTTATTTGAACTCTTTAGTACGTACAATACTACTAGTACTATGTCTTACTACTGTTCTTCTTGCAGTTGGTACTACTGCTCGTATCTTCGTGTTCCTACTGTACTTAATACGCTTGTACTAGTAGTATAATTTGGGTCAGTCAATTTGTGAAAGAAGTTCGACGGAACGAAGGAAGAAGGCGGCAGAAGAGGTGGAAGAAGCCCTTCTAGCCATCCATGTTGCATCAAACGGCTCACATGAGTCGACAGACCCAAATTGCTCCTTCACATTGCAGGATCCACGTGGCATTCAAGGTCTCGAAGGTAGATTCCGCGTCCGCACCCGGTTTAGGGGCTCAATGCGCGCGCGACCGACTTCCGCCGCGGCAGCCACCATGCGCTCCTCCTCCGCACGGGTGGAGACGACAATGACACGCTAGTTCCTCCTCGCCGGCGTGCTGGAGCACGCGCTCGTCCTCCTATTCGTACGTTGTGTGCATAGACGCGGCTCCACCAGCTGCTCGCGTGCTTGGCAGTGCAACGTCATCGCGAGGAGGGACTGCAGACGACGTGAGCGGGCGAGCCTTCAGCTTCATGGCATAGGGATGGCGGCGACACGGCGGCGATGGGCGAGAAATTGTTGGCCGGAGCAGGCGGGCGCCGGCATGCGCAAGGGCGGCGGCGACATGTTGATGAGTGCGCGTGTGGGAGCTTACTTTAGTTTTATATATAAGGTTGGTCAGGCTTAAAAGAAAACCGTACTAGTACACGTAAACATTAGACTTAGGCAGCGCTTTTATTAGTTAGTACCACAGCCATGATACGGAATCCCGTGCAAGTGCGTGAACCGCGACCACGCGGTCGATCGAACGGTGCGTCACCGTGTCGCGCTCGAAGGACATCCACCGAACCTTTTTGTGTGTGTGAAAACAATCCTTGAATATTACTCATCTTTTTTTCCTGTGAAAGTTCTTGATGCTGCAATATTTCCATATATTTGAATTTAGCTCCAGTTCGTGTTTATTTGGATTTGGACATTTTAGGTGCGCCCTAGTTTTTTCTAATACTGATTTTGTGTGTGTGACTGAGAGAGAACGCGTGTATGTGTCCATATGTGTGTTGTGGCGGAAGGGCAATGTGGAGACAGTGTGCGTGTGATACAGATATAGAGAGGTGTGAATGTGCAAATGATCATGCATGAGTGAGACATAGACAGATGCCGATACGTTGTGTATACATGAGAGAACGGTCTTCTAGTTTACTTGTGTGTGTGTGTGTGAGAGAGAGAGAGAGAGGGAGGGAGAGATAGAGAGAGGAGCATCCGTAACACAACAACCATCTCTCTCGATTCGTTCGTCCCTCGCACGGTCGCATGCAACACATGCATCAACACGCACATTTTGACACCCTCACCCGGCCCCTGCGCACCTCAAGGCCCGCACAATCTCTTCGTGAATACCCATTTCTCTCCTTAGGTTTGTTTTCTCTCAATATCTGACACACACACACACACACAGACACACGCAGCACAACACACACACACACTCCCCTGAGCACACTTCATCCCCATCCAAGGTTATACGGCGACCACTCTCGCTTGTGCTTCTTTGCACCCCCAACATGCACAACACCTCAATCTTCAAAGAGGGCATCGAGCAGATCGAAGACGGCGACCACACCGCGCTAGAGAATGCGGGGTCATTTGGAAGCAGGGTGATGTGACGACGGCTGACTGACTCCTCCCCCCACCCTCTCTCTCTCTCTCTTGCACAAAATTACCAATCCCTTTCTCCCCCGCACAAAATTGTCAATCCCTCAACCCACGAGATCCTTCCCCTCTCGTCCATGTTTTTCCAGCTCTCTCATCAAACATGTTGTCTCTTCTCCTTCCATGTATACAGAATCCAGATGCACATGCATCTCATGTATATTACATGTATCCATCTTTCTCACAGACCTAACTTCTTCCTCTCTCTTTATCTCTCTATCTCTCTCTCTCTGTCTCATTAGGTTTGTCTCCTACTCTCTCGTCCACATACATACAATCTTTCCCGCCCTATCAGCTCCATCTTCAAAAGCTCTCTCTGCACGTTTCATTCACACATTGGGATATGTCAAAATGTTGCTTCTATAATGGCTGATGTAGAGTTATGGTTGTTTTTGTTGCATCCTACAAAGTAATAACTATGAAATGCATTTAGATTCTCATTTGACTGGGATTATGTGAGTTTGAGCATGTTCTGAAGTACTATAGACCTTGTATACATCTTGGGATTCGACAATGATTGTAACTATTAAATTGTATAGACCATTACATTCGAAGTCAATAGCCTAATGTATTTATTTCACAATTTCAACAAATGATTAGTTCGCTACAAACTAAGAAAACAAATGTGTACTCCCTTTGTTTTTATTTAAGTCCGCGTATTAGCATTGGTCAAAGTCAAGTTTTGTAAATTCTCAGAAAGCTTATAACAAAAAATATTAACATATACAATAAAAAATAAATACCATTAGATTCATTATTGAATGTACTTTCACATCATACATATTTGTTATGGTAAATGTTTATATTTTTCCATAAACTTGGTCAAACTTTAGGAAGTTTGACTTTGATCAAACCTAATATGCAGAGTTTACTACTACTACTCGCTAGTTGCTTAGCCGAATCACTTAACACGCCACACGGGGAGTCCGGTGTCACAAAATTTTGAGGATGGCAGGAAAATCCCCCGCAACCCTGATTCGAGCAGTGGGAAGTTACCATCATAGCCTTCGAAACAGGCCTACGGATGACGCTTGGTAGGGGGCTGTTTTCCTAACTTCAGGTTCACCCTACCCAGCCAATCCCACCCCGGCACCCAGAGTAGTACACCTGAATACTCCCCATTTCCTATCCCTACCGCAAAATAGACTTCTCCACGACAATGCAGCCTTCGTTCTCCTCCCCTTTACATTGGCGCACTCGTCCACCGCAGCGTATCTGCCTCATCGACGACCTCGTATGCCGCACTGGAGCCGGTCCATCGTCGTCATCGTACACGGAGCCTCTTCCCCGGCATCGTCTTCTACGGTCTCAGATCTGCTTCCCGAAAGCCAACGCCAAGCGCAGAAGTACCACCGTCGTGGACAATGAACGGACTCCCGTTGCCGACCATGACTCACAGAGGCCGCTGCGACCATCGTTCTCCTCCTCGATTGGTAATGTGTGTATTGAATCACTTAGCAGTACATGTGTAGTTCCAATTTTGTTCATACCTACGCTTCAAATTTCCTGGGTGCTATATTGTTCCCGTAAAAGTAATTGGTTATAGCCTCCATTGTCCAACAGAATATCAGCTTGTAATTGTGCGTCGCTCCTGTATCACGCTGTGCTTGGGTAGGTTTTTCATCTTCAACCAGTAGTGTGGCAAATGATGGAAAGGTTTTTAGAACTAGCAAGATGCCCATGCGTTGCACGCATCAAGATGCATTTGTATGAGTAGTTTATCTTGTGGGAGAAAAGGATGAACGAGGGAAGACCTTATTTGCAAATCTAGAGAGGGGTATGGGTATCTTTTTGCAAAATTCCCATTTGTTTCCTTCCTATCTGTCAGATATAAATCGGACGGCCTATATTGCAAGAAAAAAGTATAGAGAAAAAAAGTAGACAGTAAAGGAAGTAGAGATAAATATTAAATATTAAATAAATATAACAGTAGAGAAGAGAGTAGATATAGCATGTTGAGATTTTTAAAGCGCTGCATGTTGCGATTCTGTTGGAGATGCTCTAACATGGCAGACAAGTGCTTTAATGTTGCCCACAAGATGCGAGAGTATTACTAGTAGTATATTTTTATTGTCATGTTGAGATTTTAAAACCACGAGTGCGAACATGCAGAGGAGCAATGAAGACCAAACACGGGATATTCGGGGCATCTTCAAGAAGTGTGGCAAGTTAAAGAGGAGCTGCACCGAACGTGTAAAACGAGCTTTGGTAAGTAACACCCTTTCAATTACTTTCGTGTAGCCTCATGTTCTTCGATGTGTATTTGTTGTAGTTTCTGTTTCTCTTAAGCGTGGTGTTCTTTGATGTGTAATAAGAAGAGTCTTAATCGTCCTAATGCTTTCGTTTTTAGCTTGATATAGGAAGTGGGTGTTCTCACCTTGTAGTCTGTTTTTATTTTATTTTTCCTTTTGAATTCACTTCTCCGAGTTCTGTTTATCTTGCTTCTACTAAATGGATCTAGGTTGCTCTGAGTATTGATCTAAAAAAGAAGTAACTTCATGTCAGGATGCAGTTCCTACGAGGAGGGAAGTATGTCAACCTCGAGATCATGTTTCCAAAATGAGGCTGGATTACACACAAGGTGCCAGTTCCCTAATGATGCTGGATTAGACACAAGGTGCAAATTCCCAGATGATGCTGGATTACACACAAGCCAGGTGGAGTCGTCAGCTGTTCGTGTCCTCATGGCATTAGTAAAGGCTGAAAGAAAGCGTGCAGCAGCCCTTGAGAATGTAGCTGAGTTCCTGAAGAAGCGAAAAGAGCAATCAGATGCTCTCTTCACCCAAGCCAAAGAAGAGATGGAAGAAGCCAGAAATAAGCTAGCAGAGGCAGAGCAGGCTAGGCGTCTCCTGCTATCTAAAACTGTTGTCAATACAAAATTTCCTTCATAATAGCTAGGTTCAAATGTTTATCCAGTCGGCATGCCTGTTGTGATGTCCGTGCATCTAGTGATGTGGCACAAAATGTTTTTTTGGGTCATGTAATAACAACAATTACTTTCCAAACAATAACAGACGAAGCATTGGACATGGTATAGTTCATGCGCAAGCCCGACATTCCAAGTTCAACTTCCACATCAAACTCATGTTCACAGATATCTGCACATTCATACATAATGTCCACAACCATGATTCACTTCAAAGCCAAAAAATGTGAGGAGAGTTATAAATAAAGAAAATCCTCTACTAGTTCCAGCTACCAGTGCGAGCACAACAAGTCAAGACCATGCGTAAATTAATTATATTTTAGTCATATTTTGTGTTCTAAAATTCCTGCCGGCTCACGGAAGGACGTGTTGCCGGCACACGCGCGGATTCAATGAAGGCAGGCGGGTCGGTCTTAAGCTGGTTGCACGCGGCGAGGATGCGTGCTTAGCCGGGCCTGCAGCGAGTGCGGCCCTCTTGGCTGGCGCGCCGGTTCAATGCATGCGCTATGAGAGGTCGCGTCCGTGTCAGAGCAATCACTCCCTCTAGTCCTTTTTTGTTTGGGTATAACAAAATCTCGTTTTCCATTCACATTTTACAAGTAAAATTCATGGACAAACTTTGACCCAAAGTACGATGGGGACTAGTAAACCAGAATGGACGTAGTAGTTTTTTTAATCAAAGAAGGGTTTTCCCAGAATGGACGTAGTAGTTTTTTTAATCAAAGAAGGGTTTTCCCTTCCGATTTTCATTACTGAAAACCAACATCTAAATCTAAACCATAGTATTTGCCCTAGAACTACCAGGTTCAACATCTCGCAACATAAACCCATACAACCCCCATCGCAAAAAAAAACCATACAACCATACACCAAGGAGGTACGTAGTACTATGAATTCCATTTTCGCTCCATACCAATCGTTCTAAAAACTACTTACTACTTATAACACGCCATTGAAAATCGGAACTCTTAACCCCGCTAAAAACGATATTTTAAATGTGGCTACTCGATCTGTGGCAACTGGCGAGCCACCGCGCTCCAAGTCATTCACCTGTGGTCCCGACCATCAACTCCTACGGATCAAATTATCACGCGAGCTGACTATTCCTACAAAGGTGCTCCACCACGTACCCGGTACCCGCGAATGCAGCAATCGTGCACCTATGGTTTTAGGGTTTATTTGTTAATGTCACCTTTACACGTAACACTCATGTGTGCGAGACAGCGAGAGGCCGACTGCGTGCATGCGCCTCTTCTCTTCGTATATGTACTCCACCGTTTGTCTGGTGTCCAAAAAATTATAATAACTACTAGCAATGTGCCAATGCGTTGCCACATGATCAAAGTAGATTAATACATATTCACCGATTTGATATAAAAAAAAGTCTAGTTTTGAAATACGTATATCACTAAAAATATGTTATGTTTCACTCAAAATATATTCCTTTGGCGGTTTTGATGAGGTAAGGGAGGAATGTTGTTGGTTTCAAGATTCGAGAAGTGGTATATGTCTAATTTCTACTCTTACTAGCAAGATGCCCATGCGTTGCATGGAACATCAAGATCTTGTGGGAGAAAAGGATGAATGAGGGAAGGCCTTATCTGCAAATGTGGTGAAGAGTGCGAGTAAATTTCCATATTTTCCTTCCTATCCATCAGATATAAATCGGACGACCTACATTGCAGGATGGCAGGCCCACCATCATCAACAACTCTATTTTTTATCCCTACTCTTATAAAAAGCATTGTCGGTGATGATCGTGTGCCTGCCATCCTGCAATATAGGCCGTCCGATCTATATCTGACGGATAGGAAGGAAACTATGACAATTTTGCAAAAAGATACCCACACCCCCTCTCCACATTTGCAAATAAGGCCTTCCCTCGTTCATCCTTTTCCCCCACAAGATAAACTACTCGTACAAATGCATCTTGATGTTCCGTGCAATGCATGGGCATCTTGCTAGTTGTTGCAAAAAGCCCATGTGTGTGAGAGAGAGAGAGGGAGAGTGGAGGAGGACGGAGTGCATGTGTGACAAAGACACAAGGTGTGTGTGTGCGATAGGTATCAGCTTAAAATGAGGCGATAGTGTGTGTGCACGATCGAGAGGGCGTGTCTCAAGAAGGGAAGAAAAATCTACATAGATACAAGGAGCGGGAGAGAGACATGTATGCGATGGTGGAAGCATGAGTGTGCGGGTGTATAAACCTATCTAGAGGCTAGCTAGTCGATAAATGTTTGTGAGAGAAATACGAGTCGGGGTGCGAAAGCGAGAGTTTTGTGTGTGTGAGAGAGACAGTAGTAGGGAAGGGGAGTGGAAGCAGGAGTTGTGTGTGTGTGTGTGCGAGAGAGAGAGAGAGAGGAGACGGTAGTTGGGGTTGTCTGATCGGTAAACAAATGAATAATGTCAGTCTGGGATGGAGACGAAAAGGAGACCGCAACAAATGTTGTGTCTATAGGAGAGAGAGGATAATTTTAGTGGTATGAGTCATATGTAGAGACATATAAGGTGTGTGAGAGAATCCCATAGAGAGAAAGACAAAGTGAAAGACGAGTGGAGACTGTGTGTGTGGCGGTGAAAAAGAAAGCTTAGGTATCGAGTGATACCAGAGAACAGTAGAGACGTGAGAGATAATGAAAACCGTGTAATGTATAATGATAGGGAGAGTGTGACACTTCTCAAGGGAGACGTCGAGAGACCATGTTTGCGAGGATAGGAGAAACATGAAGTGAGCGTGTGGGTGAGCTGGAGAAAACAGAGTGATAGCTACCTGAAGGAGCATGCATGCGAGAGAGATGGGCGTGAAAGGAGTGAACAAAAAAGGGATTCAAATATTTGAATTCGAGATGATGATACATGTAATCCATACTCGAACCAAAATTGATCTATCAAACATGCATACTCATATGAATTCATGCACATCTATGTTATTTAATATGTAGATATTACTGATCCATACATTTTAGTAGAACATAATTTGGTTAAAAAATTAGAATTCAACCTTAAGATTTCGAGATCGTTGTATTTGTAAATCATATTATACATATAAAGGAGCAGAATTCTTTGTTGTGCTTTTGAAAGTATATATAAAAAATGATGTATATAGAATGTAATTCCAATTAAAAATGGATCCCGCTCGAAAATAATAATAGAATACAAACAGGATTCGAATTGAGTTGGCACGGTAAACGTGCACTCTGCAAAATTTGAACGAAGCGGAGAAAGTCGCAGTAATCGCCCGAAACCAAAATCTACGAGATGGAAATCACTACTACCTATCCCTGCCACGCAAAGCCTATCTGCTGGATTTCTATAGGTTTCGATAGGGGTAGGTTTGTAATTTCACCCAAACGTGACGTAACCGCCTCTCACCCGGATTCATACACGGTGGGCACCAAAACACAGTGTGTCCTCGGCCAAAATCGACTCCCTCCCCGATTCATATTCATACACGTTGGGCGCCAAAAACAAACTCTCGTCGGCAAATATTCGGTGTATGCGAGATTACCGTCCTATCCCCAACCGACTAATATTGTTGTGATGTAGTAGAAATTTGAAACGGGGGCTAATTTTGTAAATTTCCTCGCATTTGAGACAAGCGCGCCCTGAATACATGGTTCCCCCTTCCTCTCTACCTCCCTTTTCCCCATTCGTACTCTGTGGGCACCAAACACCCTCTCCACCCCACCCTCCTCCGTCCGCCGCCGTCAGCCACCCCATCCACCGCCGTCCTCCTCTACCATGCCAGAGCTGATACCCCGATGCCGCCGTTGATTACAAGAGATTGACCTCTCTCATCCACGGTTTCGTACCATGATCCTTGCATCCCGTCCTCTCGCTTCATCCCCGTCGTCATCCACCTTGCCGGCACCGCTCCTACGACCGTCTCATCCACCGCGCCCCGCCGCCACCGTCTACCCTCCTAGATCTGCTTCCACGCCGCCGACAGCCATCGCTACCGCAGCACCATCAAATTCTCAGCAGATGCGTACACGGCGCTGCACTAGTGGCAGTACTCTTTCGTATCTGCTCAACTTATTTATCGCAGCAAGAAAATAGATCGCCACTGCTTTACTCTGATTTCTTGTCTTGGTTGTGAAGTTGCCTTTGTCCGGTTTGCACCTTCAGATCCGCCATGGCATGCTCAACAGTATACTCCCAATGCTTATGGTTTTCCCCTTTTATATTCCACACTAGTTAAATCACAGTAGACTAAATTTCAAAATTGGGTCAGCCGATTTTTCAGAGCTCGCCGGAGTTCGCCGGTGCGACCGAAGGGGCTCGCGTGGTTGTGGGGCCTCGGCGAATGAAGAAAACTCGACGCAGGTGGGGGTTGGGGTAGGAGTGGGGGTGGGGTGGTGGAGGAACACAGGCGGTGGGGGCCGGTGGTCCGGCCGGCGGCCCGTGCGGTGTTCTGTATGGGAAGAATCAGAGACGAGGAAGAAGAAGGGTTAGGAGACGTAGGATCTTCATCCAACCGCCTGAAATGGTCGAGAGACAGCTAGGAGTTGCATTCTTAATGCGCTCTGGTTCATCATGTGTGGGCACTGCACAACCAACATTTTATTATCCAAAATCTGCTTGCTCTTCTTTACCATGTTCCTCTTCCGTTCTTCTTTAATATGTACTCTCTCCATTCCTAAATACAAGTCTTTGTATAGATTCCACCATGGACTACATATTGAGCAAAATGAGTGAACCTACACTCTAAAATGTATCTGGATGCATCTGTATGTGATCCATAGTGGAAATCTCTACCAAGACTTATATTTTGGAATGGAGGGAGTATGATAGTAGTACAGTATGTTCCATGTACTGAAGGTGAGCAGGGACATTTGCAGTGTAGAGGTCTATACGGTCGGTTGCGATGGACACTTTGAGCCTCTTTGATTCGTAGGATCTTGTAAACATAGGAATAGGATTTGTAGTGGCCTGCCCACTTGAATCCTATAAGAATAGCAAGGAAATGCTGGGAGATGTGTCGCCTTTGAGAGTTACACTGATATTAATAGTACTGCACCTTCACTTGAAGAGAGCTAGTATCCGAAGCATTTCTAGCCGTACCGGTAATACTAGCACATATATTCCAGCAAGTTCCACTTTGCTGATTTTACTCTGATGCTTAAGGTTTTCATGTTATATCTACACTATGATCTATGTAGCTGCTTTGTGTCGCACTAGCAGCAGTCCACTCTTGAAGCTAAACACTGCAATGACTTACAAAATTGGCACCAAGGCATTGAGTGCCATTCTGGATGCAATGAAACTCAGACGCTCCCCACCTGTTGATTCTTGTTCAGAATATGATCCTAATGACTATTCTAACCTCGAGGAGTCAAAGGCAGATGGCTTGTCCTGTTCACCCATCAAGGTGCCTGTTCTAATTTGGCAATGTTTTATTGATTGTGGGTATCTTGCATATGTTGTCTTACATTTCTTCTACTTTGTTGCACCGCCATCTGCTTAGTTTACTCATCATATATGTCGAGATGCCATGCCCATCCATTATCAATACATATTCCATCTGTCATCATACCATGGTTTCCACTCAAATGTTGTTCTTGTGCATCAGACATCAAAAAGCAAGAGGGTGATTGCCGAACCTGAAGGAGCACCAGCAAAGTCCTTGAAAACGTGGTGGTGCCAGAGAAATCAGACAGCACCCCACTTATATTGGTTGTACAACCAGTGACACAAAACGTAGGACCGACTCCAGCAGACTGTACCCATACTTCATTGGCCACACCACTAGCCCCACCACACAGGACCTGCACTCCAGCAAAAGGTATACCGATTTCATTTGCCATAGCACCTGCTATACCACAGAAAAATCCCACCCCAGCAAAAAGTCCAGCAAGTCCACCAGCCGAAGACCTATCCCAACTATAGAGACGGCCAATTCCTGCAGATTGGAACCCCATTCCATTTATTCCCAGTTTAAAAGAAAATGCTTTCAATGTTGTTAGGGACTACGTGCATATATTCCCATCATGGGAAGATTATTGTGAAGACAAACACCATTTTCACATCTTCCTGTCCAACTTACGTGTAAGTGCTATTATTCATGGTTATTATTTTCCTGTTTTCTGCTGATTGAACACATAAATGATTTACATTACATTGTTGTAACTAGGCGAGGGTCAATCTGGATAGTCATGACGAGCAAAGCTTGCTTGTGCTTTTCAAGGAAGCATTGCAGCAGTATCGGTGTTACCTGAGGAAATCACACTTTGATGGCAAGTCTATAAACGAATTTCTGGTGAAATTTCCTATGCTAAATTTAGAAGACATTGAATGGAAAAACCTTGTTATGCACTGGTCCCGTTCCCAGGATGAGGTACTGTCTATGAAATCACATGACAATTTGAACTTCTTTTTTTCCGCATGTGCCTTACAGATCTTTTTTGCAGGAAATCTGCTCGAAGAAGAATTCTGGTTTGACAAGAACGACAGGATATCGCAAATATGTTGCCCGCTGCTTTGCTCTTATTAGTACCTGTTGTCCTATATCACTGTACTTGCATATATACCTGGTTCATTATGTGACAGCAGTATGCATGATAGCTTTCTTATCAATTGTTCGCTCCAAATTATCTGATCTGTATGAATGGTTACATTAGTGTAGAATATATCCAATGCCAATGTTTTTTTGGCTCTGCATTGTTCTTGTAAGTACATGATGTTCTTTATCAGTGTACTTATAATGACAGGTAGTTGTTCATGTACCATCACTCTGCAACTTATTTTCCTTTGCCCTCCATTTTCTACACATCAGATCTATATTTACTCTTACCATAAGGTTGGTACTGAAGAAGTTTAGCTGTGCATTTCTCTTGGCTGTACCTTTTGCCTGTATCGCTGCACTTACATTTATAGCTACTTGGTTATGTAGCATCACTCTTCATCTTATCTTAAATATTCTCCATTTTTTCGTATATTATCACATCTATATTTACTCTTAACAAAATGTAGAATAAAGGCAATGCTTTTGAAGAAGATTCTGTGGTAAACTTCTTGAATTGCCCCCCCATCAGTGTAACGCCCCGAGACCGATGTGTCAGGTGTCTTCCAGTTATTCGCTGTGTTGCCTTGTCTTTTGCTTGCATGTCATGCTCTTCATATCATGTCGTCTTGTGAATTTCATTTGCATACATGTTCGTTTCATGCATCCGAGCATTTTCCTCGTTGTCTGTTTTGCTTTACGGCGCTCCTATGTCCTCCGGTGTCCCTTTCTACCTCTTTTCGTGTGCGGGTGTTAAACGTTCTCGGATTGGACCAAGATTTGCCAAACGGCCTTGGTTTACTATCGGTAGACCGCCTGTCAAGTTTCGTGCCATTTGGACTTCGTTTGATACTCCAACGGTTAACCGAGGAACCGTAAAGGCATCGTGTGTGTTGCAGCCCAACACCCCCTCCAAAGTGGCCAAAACCCACCTAAACCCCCTCCATCATCTAGGACGTTCGATCACGATCGCGTGGCCGCAAACCGCACCTCATTTGGAGCATCCTAGCTCTGTCTACATATATATATATATATATATGTGTGTGTGTGTGTGTGTGTGTGTGTGTGTGTGTGTGTGTGTGTGTGTCGCTCTCCCCAAAAATTCGCGGATGAACCCTAGCTTCCCCTACCTCGCGCCACCGGACAAAGTTCCCTGCGCCCGGACATGTCCAGCCGCCGCCCCCGTGAATCCCGCGTTGCCACATCAGCACCGCGGCCCTCTCTCTCCTCCTCCACCGCGCCAGCCGCCGCGGCCCGCCCGGCCCGCGGGAGGCCCGCCCCGGGCCGCCAGGGGCCCGAACCACCTT
>NC_041386.1:510284237-510316756 GCF_002162155.2 Triticum dicoccoides | reverse complement strand
CCGACGCCGCTCTTCTGCCGACCCTGCCGAACGCCGCCCTTCGCCCCGCACGCCGTACGCGCCTCCGTTCGCCGGCGCCATCCGCCGCCTCGCCGGCGTCGTCCACCAGCGCCGCCCCGCACCACTCGCCGGAGACCGCCCGCACTCGCCGGAATCCGCTCCAGATCCGATCCGGGGAGTGGGATGAGATCCACCACTCCCCTGATCCAAACGCGTCCCCCACAACTGGATCCACCCCGTCCTGCTTCGTCCGATCCCGCGTTGACTTCCTCCGAAGGTCGAACTTCTCCAAGTCCCCAGATCTGCTATATTTTATGCATACTTCATCGCATCATATCTTGTCATTCGTGGCTCCGTTTTGGGCGTGTAGCATATCGAATTGTTCGTCTCGACGAGTACTTCATTTCATCTCATTGCATCATGTTCATTTGAGCTCATATTGATGCCCTAAATGTTGTTGCAAGAGTGCTATGCAATGTTAGTGTTAGATGCTTATCAGTAATTGGACTTTTGTCATTTTGTCATGATTGATGTGTGCCTCCTATGAACTTGAGCCCTACATGTGTTTTGAAGTATGCCATGCCATCTTTACAGGGGTGTATGCCATATATTTTTGTGATCTCTGTGGTGACTAGCACAAGCATGCAAAGTAGCCCTCTCAATGTTGCTGATTTCAGGGACATAGAAATATTCTAAGTCTTTGCCCTGTCAATATTTTTATGCCATGTATTCATGTTGCTACTGAGTGATCCATGCCTCTTTTGAGCATGATCAGTAAGGATGTTTTGTGGATATTGTGGTGCTCTATCCATCCATGTATTTGTTTGCAATTATGGAGCACCCTAGCTTGAGTCAATCGAGGTCTACTTTTGCTATAAAATGTTCCTGGCAGATTGTTTACATGTTAAGCAATTTTGCCGAGCTTGTTGTAGTTGATCCTTTCATGTTATGATGTTGCTCTTGCCATGTTTAGCTTCTATGACATGTCTACTTGCTGGGTGTATGCTTAGTTTGTCATGCAATTCCTTGTGGTGAGTGCATCGAGCTCGTAAACATGCCTACTTAATATCTGTTTTGCCATGTTCCAGTTTTCTTTTAAATCTGAATCTGTTAACGATAATTGCTATGTTCACACGGTTGCCATTGTATTTTCTGATCCCTTTTGGCTCATGGTCAGTAAGGGACTTTTGTTGTATGCTTTGAGTAGCTTCATTCCATGCCTTGCTTTGCCATGATATGTTCCTATAGCATGTTGTTATCTTGCTCTAAACGTTGCTTCCTGATGTTAAATTCCTGGCATGTTGGTTATTTCACCAAGTCTGAAACCTGATATCTTTTGCACTTTTGCCATGCTTGTTTGAACCTGCTATTGAGTGAATTAGCCGTAGCTCAGTGTTCATCTTTTGTCAAGAATCTTGAGTGGATCCCTGCCATGTTTTTTGTTGCTATGTTAGAGTGCAGTAGCTTGTTGTTCTTGATGCATTTAGGTGGCCTCGTGCTGTTAATCGCAGACCGATGCCATATTTGTTTTGCTTGTCATTTGCAAATCGTGCATCCAATTCCGGTGATCTTTATATCGATTTCAACCGAAATCAACTCCTCTTTCTAGTGGCACTCTTGGAGGCCAGGTTCAATCATTCTTTTTCGAAGCATTCTTTTTCGAAGCATGCATATGCACAACATATCGCATCCCGCATATCATGCCATGTTTTGCATCATTGTTGTTTGTGCATTGCGCGTGGTTGATTGTGTCTCCCTTTGCTTGTGTTCTTGCTTTGGGTAGAGCCGGGAGACAAGTTCGTGTTCAAGGAACCCGTTGAGTACGCATTCGAGGTTCAAGCTTTCGTCTTCTCGGAGATCTTTGCAGGCAAGATGACCATACCCTCGAAATCACTTCTATCTTTGCTTGCTAGTTGCTCCCTCTATTGATATGCCTATGCTGCGATACCTACCACATGCTTTATCATGCCTCCCATATTGCCATGTCAAGCCTCTAACCCACCTTGTCCTAGCAAACCGTTGTTTGGCTATGTTACCGCTTTGCTCAGCCCCTCTTATAGCGTTGCTAGTTGCAGGTGAAGCTTGGAGCTTGTTCCTTGTTGGAACATGGATTTTGTTGGGATATCACAATATCTCTTATTTAATTGATGCATCTATATACTTGGTAAAGGGTGGAAGGCTCGGCCTTATGCCTGGTGTTTTCTTCCACTCTTGCCGCCCTAGTTTCCATCATACCGGTGTTATGTTCCTTGATTTTGTGTTCCTTACACGGTTGGGTTATAATGGGAACCCCTTGACAGTTCGCTTTGAATAAAACTCCTCCAGCAAGGCCCAACCTTGGTTTTACCATTTGCACTAACAACGTACCACCTTCCCTTGGGTTCTGCAGACTCAAGAGTCATCTTTATTTTAACCCCCCCCCCCTCCCCGGGCCAGTGCTTCTCTAAGTGTTGGTACGAAATAGAGTCACTTGCGGCGCCACCTCGGGGAAACTTGAGGGCTTGTTTTAGCTGTACGTAGCGCTCATCCGGTGTTTCCCTGAGAATGAGATATGTGCAGCTCATATCAGGATGTCGGCGCATCGGGCGGCTTTGCTGGTTTAGTTTTACCATTGTCAAGATGTCTTGTAACCGGGATTTCGAGTCTGATCGGGCCGTCCTAGGAGAAGGAATATCCTTTGTTGACCGTGAGAGCTTGTGATGGGCTAAGTTGGGACACCCCTGCAGGGTTTTGAACTTTCGAAAGACGTTCCCGCGGTTATGGGCATATGGGAATTTGTTAATGTCCGGTTGTAGAAAACCCGAACCTAACTTAATTAAGATGGATCAGCCACGTGTGTAATCGTGATGGTCTCTTCTCGGTGGAGTCCGGGAAGTGAACACGGTGTTGGAGTTATGCTTGACGTAGGTTGCTCTAGGATAACTTCTTGATCATAGTTTTCTCGACCGTGCCTTGCCTTCTCTTCTCGCTCTCTTTTGCGCAAGTTAGCCACCATATATGCTAGTGCTTGCTGCAGCTCCACCTCACAAACCTTTTCCCTACCTATAAGCTTAAATAGTCTTGATCGTGAGGGTGTGAGATTGTTGAGTCCCTGTGACTCACAGATACTTCCAAAACCAGCTTGCAGGTGCCGATGATATCGTGCAGGTGACGCAACCAAGCTCGAGGAGGAGCTCGATGAAGTTCGTGTTCGTTATGTTGTTCCGTTTCCAGTTGATCAGTAGTGGAGCCCAGTTGGGGCGATCGGGGATCTATAGCATTAGGGGTAGTCTTATTTTATTTTGGTTCTGTAATCGGACCTTGATTGTATCTGGATGTTGTAATGCTTTATTCATGTATTGTGTGGAGTGGCGATTGAAAGCCAACTATGTATCTCTTTCCTTATTCATTACATGGGTTGTGTGAAGATTACCTCTCTTGCGGCATTGCTTACAATGCGGTTCTGCCTCTAAGTCGTGCTTCGACACGTGGGAGATATAGCCGCATCGTGGGCGTGACAATCAGCATGGACAAGGCCTTTATAGAGCCTGTCTTCACCAATAATGTAAGTTTGTCCATCTCAAGCCTTCAAACTTTGTTGTATATATTTGGTTAGGCATGACTGCAACAGCTGTTTATTTTTGGTGTTTGCATCAAATTGCTTGTTTAAAGTTTATTATGTAGTTCATAAACAAAAGTTTGTGCTTTCTCAATTTAAGTTTTCAGTTGTACAACCAAGTTCCTTCTTCATACCATGTAAATTAAACTATACATAGCAAGTGATCTTCTTTTGCACTGCATGTATTCTTATGTTCTTCATCCGTAATCCAGTGGTGTGGTGAACCTACCCACTACAGCACAATGTCATATTCTGCAATGTCTTAACTATGAACAATGTCATATCATTCTACTATTATTTAAACCGTCTCTTTATTTGCCAATCTGAAATGGTATAAATTGACAGCACACTAACCATTGATACTTATGAGTTCTTGATCTATAATCCAGTGGTGTCGTGAAGCTGCCAACTCCTTCACAATGTCATTTCCTGCCATGTCTTGACCTGAACAATACAATATTGTGTTAATGCAATTTTAAACTGCGTTACTTTATTCGTTAGTAAGAAATGTGATGAATTGTCAGCACTCATCATACTTTTATGTGCAAAACATGTCATCTGTGTGCTTGTTTATCTTTCAGAGTGAGGAAGGTATAAGTGTTGAACAAGCGCAGTCTCATCATCTTGCTCAGCTGCTTGTGCTGCAGCTCCCCAGCAGGGCTAACCTTTCTTGAACTCTATTGAAGTGTTGTTGGTTTTGTATATTATTTTGTCGGCGTGTTTATTTGCACTGGTGGCGATCTTTGATGCCCATTGTATGTAATATGTTGTCTGCTTGTGCTTTATTATCATAATGGCGAACTTTGATGCCCAGTGGATGTAATATGCCGTAATTTCTTTATTGTATAGTCTAGGTTTTTTCTTATTCACGATGCTGCAGTTATTTTACTGTATATATATATATCCTGCCTTCGCAGTAAACCGGCCAAACCGTTAAATTACGGTACATAATCGGGTCGTCATGCAATCACGATGTAGGTTGGGCCTGAAACGTGTCGAACAGCTCACGGGCCGGCAGCAGCCCGAAATGAACCCCGGCCCATGATTGTGCGAATCAAATCACGGGCTTTTAACAGGCCAAAATTGTCTTGGTCCTTGTTTGGCCCAATCAGATATTGGCTGCGAGCAGGCCGGATGCAAACCGAGCCGTAGTTAGGCCCAACTATATGATGGGCTTTTAACAGGCCAAAATTAATATAGGGCCGAAATGTTAAACGGGCCCTTAACAGGCCAAAACTAATATCAGGCCAAATTACTAAGTGGGCCTTTAGCAAGTGGGCCCAAAAGCATAGTGTTCAGTTGACGGGCCGAATCTGATATGAGCCATAATTGAGCCCAAAGCCTCTTAAAGGGCCGGACCTGATCTGGGCCGTAATTTGGCCCAGAACGTGGTAGGCTTTTAACGGGCTGGATCTCATATGGGCCACTATTAGGCCCGGAGCGTGGCAGGCCATTAATGGACTGGATCAAATATGGGCCGGCATTTGGCCCAAAACATGGTAGCCAGTTAATGGGCCAGCCTACTAGGGTCCTCAAAATCTTGTGGGCCTACAGCTAGGCCGGCCCATTAATGTCGGCAAAATCTCGTGGGCCTTTAGTTGGGCCGGCCCATTATGATCCGCAAGAATCTTATGGGCCTTTACCTGGGCCGGCCCATTATGACACACAAAAATCTTGTGGGCCTTTACCTGGGCCGGCCCATTATGGCCCGCAAAATCTTGTGGGCCTTTAGCTGGGCCAGCCCATTATGGTCCGCAAACTCTCGTGGGCCTTTAGCTGGGCCGGCCCATTATGGTCCGCAAAATCTTGTGGGCCTTCAGTTGGGCCGGCCCATTTAAACTTGGTGGGCCGTTCCACGTGTCAACATATCATAGGCGCGTCTCGCCCATTGGATGAGTGACACATGTGCCAACGCGGACCTGACACGTGTCTCCTCCAGCCAATGATGATTTTACACGTGGAAAATCCCCATTGGTCGGGGCTGTTAACGGGTTATCGGATCCAAAACCTGACACGATAGCTTAACGGCATTCCGTTACGGTGGATGCCACGTGTCGGTCACCCTTGACGAAAGCAATTCTGTGACGCGTGATTTATCGTCATGGAAGTGGACACTTCCGTGATGATAATTTTGGTAATGTCATGGAACACTCCTACGATTGCACGGGTATGACTATCTTGATTCTGTCATAAAATCGTCATGGATGTACATGCATGATAGAAAACGCGACCTACTGTGACAAACACGTATCATCACGAAAGTGTATTTTTTTGTAGTCCAAGGCGATGAAAAACTTCTTTCACCAAGAGGATAGGAGAAAACTTGGATCATTTATAAGCACCATAATAGCAACATTCCTTAGGGAAGGCTTTAGGTGAAACATGACACAAGATAACTCCGACGAAGAGATTGGTGGATTTAAAATATCTCATTCTTAACAAATGTTGAATCATGACATACGAAGGGAAAATGTCAAGAGTGACATAACACCACCTCAAAAGATGAGATATGAAAGAATTGCACTTCGGAATGCAAGATGGAGAATGCTTCAACTCATCAAAACAAAACATGTGTTTAAAACCATGTTTATTTTTTATTATAGCTTGGTGGAACTTAACTTCGTGACAAATCTTGAAGAACAATTGAAGAATGAAAAGAATCCTTGACGAACCACCATGTAACCTCCATGAAGAACTCCGGATAGGAAATGATAACATAAAAGAATTGAAGGTTTGAAGAGAACAAGATTGAAGTCTTGCAATGATCGGATGGAGCTTCGCGATGATATAAATGAGAAAACTTGGAACTCCGGAAAAGAAAGATGAACAAATTAGCACCGACAAATTGATATCATGAATGAACTACGGAAGAAAAGAATTGAATCACCTCAAAGAAAACAAGAATAAGATTTATTGTATGTTTATCCTTCATCAACTTAACTTGATGACAAGCAACAGATTTGGCATACTACTTATTCTCGTAGAAAGGAATAAGAGAGATATAGAGCAAACTTGAGGAAGGTCTTCAACGAACCACCGGTAGGATTTGGAAAACGAGAGCTGAAAGCTGGAATGAATAATTCTGAGATGATGGGCTTCGTATAATCAAACTAAAAAGACTCCTGAATTGCTCCAGATGGGTGAAAATAATTCTCACAATCAAAAACAATTATGAGAAGATGGCATAAAGCTAGCACCAAGAATCTTCAAGAGAACGGATATGATTGCAGAGAAACTCTTCTTCGGTCTTCTAATGTTGAGAATGATGACGAGAACCACCACTAAGAATTGTTTAGACACTCCGGGAGAATCAAAAGAGAAGAGGTTGAGCCAACGATGTAAAGAATTTGAAAGATCTTGGAGAAATACATATGACTGGTGATAATTCATTCTTACGTCAAACTTGGATAAGAATTTGGGAATCGCTCCGGATAAATTAGAAGAGTCAGGTAAGATCCTGGGAAAAAACCTGTGGGTTATGGGCCCACTCAATAGAAACACCGTTGGAATGCTTTTCAGGAGAGATTGCACCAGTTGAATTAAATAGCTTGAATGAGATAACATCCTCAAAAGAACTTGAGCGAATTGAGAATGGAAACTTGAATCTTCTGAGATATCTTCAACACTCCAGAACAAATGAATGGCGAGAAGAGGATGATTAAGAGGTGCACTGGCATGAGAAAACATTTGAAACAAGGAAAAAGGAATATTATCAACACCGAAAGATTGCGTTGAAAACACCGGGGAAGATAAGAGAACAAAGAATGATAAACTTGAAGCTTCCTTTAGCATCTTCATGAGAATCGTCGGATAAGAACATTGACGGAAAATAATGGAGAGACTTCACATCCATAAAATAGATACTTGATTAAGAAATCTGAGTCCTTGAAGAAAAAGGGTGGGAGAGCGGGAAAACAAAGGCAACTTGGGGCTGATGGAATGAGTACCGTTGAGAAAACTGAGTATTGATGTCACAAAAATTGAAAGGATAGGATTAACTTCGAGAGAAGCACATCGGTTGAAAAGGATTGGCATGACCATCTCGATGATCGAAAAAGGATTAGCACTCCCATAGAAATACGAGAACACCACTTGGAAAAGGTATGGAATCCACATTTTGACTCCAAAGCAACTCGAATACCACAAACTCAAAACAAAAACAAAGGATTGGCTAGCAAAATAAGCCGGAAACAAACATATGATAGATCCCATATCGTATCATGTGTCTGTTGGAAAGATTATTCTAGGCGCTACTTGAATTCCCACTTATAAACTCCCGAAACTTTCTGGTTATGCAACCAAGTGCTGGGGATACAAGGGAAGCATAATAGCTCACCCAAACTAACAATCCCTACATCCAGTTGTATCCTGATACGTCCATTTTGCATCATGCTTTTATATTGATATTTATTGCATTATGGGTTGTTATTTCACATTATGTCACAATACTTATGGCTATTCTGTCTTATTTTACAAGGTTTACATAAGGAGGGAGAATGTCGGCAGCTGGAATTCTGGACTGGAATAGGAGCAAATATTAGAGACCTATTCTACACAACTCCAAAAGTCCTAAAACTCCACGGAATACCTTATAATAAATAATGAAAAATCCTCGCCAAAGATGAAGACCAGGGGGGCCACACCCTGTCCACGAGGGTGGGGGCGCCCCCCCCCCCTAGGGCACCCCCTAGGGTGCGCCCCCTACCTCATGGGCCCCCTGGTGGCTCTTCGATGACCATCTTCTGCTATATGAAGTCTTTCGTCGAGAAAAAACCCAGAAGCAACCTTTCGGGATGAAACTCCTCCGCCACGAAGCGGAACCTTGGCGGATCCAATCTAGAGCTCTGGCAGAGCTGTTCTGCTGGGGAAACTTCCCTCCCGGAGGGGGAAATCATCGCCATCGTCATCACCAATGCTCCTCTCATCGGGAGAGGGCAATCTCCATCAACATCATCATCAGCACCATCTCATCTCAAAACCCTAGTTCATCTCTTGTATCCAATTATTGTCTCCAAGCCCGGGATTGGTGCTAGTAGGTTGCTAGTAGTGTTAATTACTCCTTGTAGTTGATGCTAGTTGGTTTAATTGGTGGAAGATCATATGTTCAGATCTTTTATGCATATTATTACCCCTCTGATTATGAACATGGATATGCTTTGTGAGTATTTATGTTTGTTCCTAAGGACAAGGGAGAAGTCTTGCTATTAGTAGTCATGTGAATTTGGTATTCGTTCGATATTTTGATGAGATGTATGTTGTCTAGCCTCTAGTGGTGTTATGTGAACGTCGACTACATGACACTTCACTGTTATTTGGGCCTAGGGGAAGGCATTGGGAAGTAATAAGTAGATGATGGGTTGCTAGAGTGACAGAAGTTTAAACCCTAGTTTATGTGTTGCTTCGTAAGGGGCTGATTTGGATCCATATGTTTCATGCTATGGTTAGGTTTACCTTAATAATTTTGTTATAGTTGCGGATGCTTGCAATAGAGGTTAATCATAAGTTGGATGTTTGTTCAAGTAAGAACAGCACCCAAGCACCGGTCCAACCACATGTCAAATTATCAAAGTACCGAACGCGAATCATATGAACGTGATGAAAACTAGCTTGATGATATTCCCAAGTGTCCTCGGGAGCGCTTTTCCTTATATGAGAGTTTGTCCAGGCTTGTCCTTTGCTAAAAAAAGGATTGGGCCACCTTGCTGCACTTTATTTACTTTTGTTACTTGTTGCTCATTACAAATTATCTTATCACAAAACTATCTGTTACCACTTATTTCAGTACTTGCAGATAATACCTTGCTGAAAACCGCTTATCATTTCCTTCTGCTCCTCGTTGGGTTCGACACTCTTACTTATCGAAAGGACTACGATAGATCCCTTATACTTGTAGGTCATCAAGACTCTTTTCTAGTTCCGTTGCCGGGGAGTGAAGCGCCTTTGCTGGGTGGAATTTGGTAAGGAAAAATTTCTATAGTGTGCTGAAATTTATGTCACTTGTTACTATGGAAAGTAATCCTCTAAGGGGCTTGTTTGGGGTATCTTCACCCCGACCAGTAGAGCAAAGAGTTGCTCCTCAACCTACTGAACCTATTGAAAATGAAATTCCTTTTGAGTATCCTTCGGGTATGATAGAAAAACTTCTAGCTAATCCTTTTACAGGAGATGGAACAAAGCATCCTGATGAACACCTAATATATGTGGATGAAGTTTGCAGATTATTTAAGCTTGAAGGTATACCCGATGATGTTGCTAAGAAGAAGGTCTTCCCTTTATCTTTGAAGGGAGAGGCATTGACATGGTATAGGCTATGTGATGATACGAGATCATGGAACTATAGAAGATTGAAATTGGAATTTCATCAAAAGTATTACCCTATGCATCTTGTTCATCGTGACCGTAATTATATATATAATTTTTGGCCTCGTGAAGGAGAAAGCATCGCTCAAGCTTGGGGGAGGTTTAAATCAATGTTATATTCATGCCCCAATCATGAGCTCCCAAGAGAAACAATTCTTCAAAAAAAATATGCTCGACTTTCTGAAAATAATTGCACCATGCTCGATACTTCTTGTGCTGGCTCTTTTATGATGAAGACTATTGGATTTAGATGGGATTTATTGGATAGAATTAAATGCAACTCTGAAGATTGGGATCTCAATGAAGGTAAGGAGTCAGGTATGACACCTAAGTTTGATTGTGTTAAATCTTTTATGGATACCGATATTTTTCGTAAGTTTAGCACTAAATATGGACTTGATTCTGAGATAGTAGCTTCTTTCTGTGAATCTTTTGCTACTTATGTTGATCTCCCTAAGGAGAAGTGGTTTAAATATCATCCTCCCATACAAGTAAAAGTAGATGCACCTATTAAAGTTGAACAAAAGACTGTCACTTATAATGATCCTATTGTTCCTACTTGTTATGTTGAGAAACCACCTTTCCCTGTTAGGGTAAAGGATCATGCTAAAGCTTCAACTGTGGTTCGAAAAAGCAATACTAAAACATATACACCTCCTGAGCAAGTTAAAGTAGAACCTAATATTGCTATTGTTAAAGACTCTTGTCTGATAATATTGATGGGCATGTTATTCAGTTCTGCGGTGAAACTGCTAGAATTGCTAAACCTTGTGATAAAGATAAAAATAGACATGTGGTAGGCATGCCTGTTATTTTTGTTAAAATAGGAGAACATTGTTATCATGGCTTATGTGATATGGGTGCTAGTGCTAGTGCAATACCTATTGACTTATACAAAGAAATTATGCATGATATTGCACCTGTTGAGTTAGAAGAAATTGATGTCACTATTAAACTTGCTAATAGAGATACTATTTCACCAATGGGAATTTTTAGAGATGTTGAAGTCTTGTGTGGGAAAACTAAATATCCTACTGATTTTCTTGTTCTTGGTTCCCCACAAGATAGCTTTTGTCCCATTATATTTGGTAGACCCTTCTTAAATAATGTTAATGCTACCATAGATTGCACAAGGGATGTTGTTACTGTCGGTTTAGATGATATGACTCATGAATTTAATTTCTCTAAATTTAGTAAACAACACCGTGAAGAAGAATTGTCTAGTAAGGATGAAATTTTTGGTCTTGCTTCTATTGTCGTACCTCCTAGTGATCCTTCAGAACAATATTTGCTAGACCATGAGAATGGTATGTTTATGAATGAAAGAAGGGAAATAGATGATGTATTCTTTAAACAGGAACCTATTCTGAAACACAATTTGCCTGTTAAAATCCTAGGGGATCCCCCTCCACCTAAGGGTGATCCCGTGTTTGAGCTTAAACCGTTGCCTGATAATCTTAAATATGCGTATCTTGATGAAAAGAAGTTATATCATGTTATTATTAGTGCTAACCTTTCAGAGCATGAAGAAGAAAGATTATTGAAAACTCTGAAGAAGAACTGTGCTACTATTGGATATACTCTTGATGATCTTAAGGGCATTAGTCCCACTCTATGTCAACATAAAATAAATTTGGAAGTAGATGCCAAACCAGTTTGTGATCCTCAACGACGTCTGAATCCTAAAATGAAAGAAATGGTAAGAAAAGAAATACTAAAGCTTCTGGAGGCAGGTATAATTTATCCCGTTGCTGATAGTCAGTGGGTAAGTCCTGTTCATTGTGCCCCTAAGAAGGGAGGTATTACTGTTGTTCCTAATGATAAAGATGAATTGATTCCACAAAGAATTATTACAGGTTATAGGATGGTAATTGATTTCCGCAAATTAAATAAGGCTACTAAGAAAGATCATTACCCCTTACCTTTTATCAATCAAATGCTAGAAAGATTATGCAAACATACACACTACTGCTTTCTAGATGGTTATTCTGGTTTCTCTCAAATACCTGTGTCGGCTAAAGATCAATCAAAGACTACTTTTACATGCCCTTTTGGTACTTTTGCTTATAGACATATGCCTTTTGGTTTATGTAATGCACCTGCTACCTTTCAAAGATGCATGATGGCTATATTCTCTGACTTTTGTGAAAAGATTTGTGAGGTTTTCATGGATGACTTTTCCGTATATGGATCTTCTTTTGATGATTGCTTGAGCAATCTTGATCGAGTTTTGCAGAGATGTGAAGAAACTAATCTTGTCTTGAATTGGGAAAAGTGCCACTTTATGGTTAATGAAGGTATTGTCTTGGGGCATAAAGTTTCTGAAAGAGGTATTGAAGTTGATAAAGCCAAGGTTGATGCGATTGAAAAGATGTCGTGTCCCAAGGACATCAAAGGTATAAGAAGTTTCCTTGGTCATGCCGGATTTTATAGGAGGTTCATTAAGGACTTCTCAAAAATTTCTCGGCCTCTGACTAATTTATTACAAAATGATATACCATTTGCCTTTGATGAGGATTGTGTAGAAGCATTTGAAATACTTAAGAAAGCATTAGTCTCTGCACCTATTGTTCAGCCACCTAATTGGAATTTACCGTTTGAAATTATGTGTGATGCTAGCGATCATGCTGTAGGTGTTGTTCTAGGGCAAAGAGTTGATAAGAAATTAAATGTTATCCACTATGCTAGTAAGACTCTAGACAATGCTCAAAGAAATTATGCTACTACTGAAAAGGAAATTTTAGCAGTTGTATTTGCTTGTGATAAGTTCAGACCTTATATTGTTGATTCTAAAGTAACTATCCACACTGATCACGCTGCTATTAAATATATTATGGAGAATAAAGATGCTAAACCTAGACTTATTAGATGGGTTCTCTTGCTACAAGAATTTGATTTGCATATTGTTGATAGAAGAGGAGCTGAGAACCCCGTTGCAGACAACTTATCTAGGTTAGAGAATGTTCTTGATGACCCACTACCTATTGATGATAGCTTTCCTAATGAACAATTAAATGTCATAAGTACTTCTCGTAGTACTCCTTGGTGTGCTGATTATGCTAATTACATTGTTGCTAAATTCATACCACCTAGCTTCACATACCAACAAAAGAAAAAGTTCTTCTATGATTTGAGACATTACTTTTGGGATGACCCACATCTTTATAAAGAAGGAGTAGATGGTGTTATTAGACGTTGTGTACCCGAGCATGAACAGGAATAGATCCTACGCAAGTGCCACTCTGAAACTTATGGAGGACACCACGCGGGAGATAGAACTGCACATAAGGTATTGCAATCCGGTTTTTATTGGCCTACTCTCTTCAAGGATGCCCATAAGTTTGTCCTATCTTGTGATGAATGTCAAAGAATTGGTAATATTAGTAGACGTCAAGAAATGCCTATGAATTATTCACTTGTTATTGAACCATTTGATGTTTGGGGCTTTGATTATATGGGACCTTTTCTTGCCTCTAATGGATATACACATATTTTAGTTGTTGTTGATTACATTACTAAGTGGGTAGAAGCTATTCCAACTAGTAGTGCTGATCATAACACTTCTATTAAAATGCTTAAAGAAGTTATTTTTCCGAGGTTTGGAGTCCCTAGATATTTAATGACTGATGGTGGTTCACACTTTATTCATGGTGCTTTCCGTAAAATGCTTGCTAAATATGATATTAATCATAGAATTGCATCTCCTTATCATCCACAGTCTAGTGGTCAAGTAGAATTGAGCAATAGAGAGCTCAAATTAATTTTGCAAAAGACTGTTAATAGGTCTAGAAAGAATTGGTCCAAGAAACTTGATGATGCATTATGGCATATAGAACTGCATACAAAAATCCTATGGGTATGTCTCCATATAAAATGGTATATGGAAAAGCATGTCACTTACCTCTCGAACTAGAACATAAGGCATATTGGGCTATTAAAGAGCTCAACTATGATTTCAAACTTGCCGGTGAGAAGAGGTTATTTGATATTAGCTCACTTGATGAATGGAGAACCCAAGCATATGAAAATGCCAAGTTATTTAAATAAAAAGTTAAAAGATGGCATGACAAAAGCATACAAAAGCGTGAGTTTAATGTAGGTGATTATGTATTGCTATACAACTCTTGTTTAAGATTTTTTGCAGGAAAACTTCTCTCTAAATGGGAAGGCCCCTATGTTATCGAGGAGCTCTAGCGTTCCGGTGCAATAAAAATCAACAACTTCAAAGGCACAAATCCGAAGGTGGTAAACGGTCAAAGAATCAAACATTATATCTCAGGTAATCCCATAAATGTTGAAACCAATCTTATTGAAACCGTAACCCCGGAGGAATACATAAGGGACACTTTCCAGAACGTTTCAGACTCCGAAAAGGAATAGGTATGTGGTACGGTAAGTAAACCGATTCCAAAACAGTTTTTAAGGCAATATTTCTCCGTTTTGGAATATTTAGAAAAATAGAAAATTAAGTAGCAGTCCGGGAAGGACACGAGGGCCCCATGAGGGTGGAGGGCGTGCCCTACCCCCTGGGCGCGCCCCCCTACCTCGTGAGTACCTCGTGTGCCTTCCGGACTCCGTTTTCTTGCACGATACGTATTTTGGTCGGTAAAAATTCACTATATATTCTCCCGAAGGTTTTGACTCCCGTATCATGCAAATATTTTATGTTCTTGTTTCGAGCTGTTTTTCTGACAGATCTAGATTATCATGACGTCCCCAAGTGCTTCCAAGGACAAGTTCTTCGAGAAGGTCATCAACCCTTACCTCGCGGAGGTGCTGCGACACCCTCAAACCATTCAGATGCGTGATGGGTTGCTGCACATCCGCAATGCTGAGGGGCCAAAGGGAACCGGAAGCATGGAGACGAGGCTCGAAGGAATGGAGCAATAAGTTTTCAAGTGCCAGGGGATGGTGGAGCGTGGAATCAACGCTAGCCACACGATGCTCGCGGAGTTCACTAACAACTACAAGCCGGATGCCAAGAACACCGAGGAGGCCATCTTCAAGCTACATGAGAAGATCGAGCACCTCCAAGCCCAAATCTATGACCTGCAAGACCAAAACTGTGAGTATGAATATAGATTCAAAAGGATGAGTTTGGTTGCAGATTCGAGGATTCCGGAGACTCGATCATCCTTCTATGATGGTGAACCTATGCCTTGGAAGATGGATGACAAGCCCGCATCATCAACAACACCTCCACCTTCTTCACCAACCAAGGAGATATAATCACATGGGTATGGGCACTCCCCTTGGCAACCGCCAAGCTTGGGGGAGGTGCCCTGGTATCGTATCACAATCACAACTCCTATCTTTACCGTTTTCCTTAGTTCGATCCTATTAGTAGTATTTTGATCTAGTAGAATAAAGTTTATGACATGAGCTAGTTTTAAGTTTTGCTTTATGATCTCTCTATGTAATCGAGTCTGTGAGCTATATAATAAAGATTAGTGTTGAGTTAAGGGCTTGATTTTCTTGCTATGATCTTGGGTGAATAAAATAAAAGAGAAAAGGAATAAAAAGAAACAAAAGTTCATATTGATCTTATTGAGAGTAATGACTTCACATAGGAAGAGTATGATGATTTAAAAGTTGTTGGGAGTTGGCAGACATAGCTTTGGTCATCGTTGCAATTAATAGGAAGTAATAAGGAAAGAGAGGTTTCACATATAAACATATTATCATTGACATCTTTTATGATTGGGAGCACTCATTAAAATATGACATGCTAAAGAGTTGATATTGGACAAGGAAGACAACATGATGAGTTATGTTTTCTTATATCTGAGATAAAGTATGTTGTCATGGATCCTCCAACATGTTGAGCTTGCCTTTCCCCCTCTTGCTAGCCAAATTATTAGCACCAAGTAGAGATACTACTTGTGCTTCCAAATACCCTTAAACCAGTTTTGCCATGAGAGTCCACCATATCTACCTATGGATTGAGTAAGATCCTTCAAGTAAGTTGTCATCGGTGCAAAGCAATAAAAATTGCTCTAAATATGTATGATTAGTGTGGGAGGAATAAGCTTTATACGATCTTGTGATGTGGAAGTAATAAAAGCGACGGACTGCATAATAAAGGTTCATATCACAAGGGGCAATATAAAGTGATGTTCTTTCGCATTAAGATTTTGTACATCCAACCATAAAAGCGCATGGAAACCTCTGCTTCCCTCTGTGAAGGGCCTATCTTTTATTATTATCTTCTACCTTATGCAAGAGTCATGGTGATCTTCACCTTTCCTTTTTACATTTTATCCTTTGGCAAGCACAGTGTGTTGGAAAGATCCTGATAGATATATCTAATTGGATGTAGGGGGGCATGAGTTATTATTGTTGACATTACCCTCAAGGTAAAAGGTTGTGGGGCAAAACTATAAGCCCCTATCTTTCTCTGTGTCCGATTAAAACTCCGTAACCACAAGTATTGCGTGAGTGTTAGCAATTATGAAGGACTAGATGATAGTTGAGTATGTGGACTTGCTTTCTAGCTCTGACATAGACTCTTTCTGATGTTATGATAAATTGCAATTGCTTCAATGACTGAGGTTATAGTTTGTTGGTTCTCAATAAGGTTTCCGATTCATACTTTTGCATTGTGAATAGATCATCACTTGAACATAAGTAATCATATGACAATATCTATATATGTTGTTGTTATGAGAATAATCATGATGCCTTCATGTCCATATTTTATTTTTATCGACGCCTCTACCTCTAAACATGGGGACATATTTATTGTTATCGGGTTTTGCTTGAGGACAAGCGAGGTCTAAGCTTGGGGGAGTTGATACGTCCATTTTGCATCATGCTTTTATATCGATATTTATTGCATTATGGGCTGTTATTTCACATTATGTCACAATACTTATGGCTATTCTGTCTTATTTTACAAGGTTTACATAAGGAGGGAGAATGCCGGCAGCTGGAATTCTTGGCTGGAAAAGGAGCAGATATTAGAGACGTATTCTACACAACTCCAAAAGTCCTGAAACTCTACGGAATACCTTATAATAAATAATGAAAAATCCTCGCCAAAGATTAAGACCAGGGGGCCCACACCCTGTCCACGAGGGTGGGGGCGCCCCCCCCCTAGGGCGCGCCCCTACCTCGTGGGCCCCCTGGTGGCTCTCCGATGACCATCTTCTGCTATATGAAGTCTTTCGTCGAGAAAAAAAACCAGAAGAAACCTTTCGGGACGAAACTCCGCCGCCACGAGGCGGAACCTTGGCGGGTCCAATCTAGAGCTCCGGCAGAGCTGTTCTGCCGGGGAAACTTCCCTCCCGGAGGGGGAAACCATCGCCATCGTCATCACCAATGCTCCTCTCATCGGGAGAGGGCAATCTCCATCAACATCTTCATCAACACCATCTCATCTCAAAACCCTAGTTCATCTCTTGTATCCAATTCTTGTCTCCAAGTCCGGGATTGGTGCTAGTAGGTTGCTAGTAGTGTTAATTACTCCTTGTAGTTGATGCTAGTTGGTTTAATTGGTGGAAGATCGTATGTTCAAATCCTTTATGCATATTATTACCCCTCTGATTATGAACATGAATATGCTTTGTGAGTAGTTACGTTTGTTCCTGAGGACAAGGGAGAAGTCTTGCTATTAGTAGTCATGTGAATTTGGTATTCGTTCGATATTTTGATGACATGTATGTTGTCTAGCCTCTAGTGGTGTTATGTGAACGTCGACTACATGACACTTCACCATTATTTGGGCCTAGAGGAAGGCATTGGGAAGTAATAAGTAGATGATGGGTTGCTAGAGTGACAGAAGCTTAAACCCTAGTTTATGCGTTGCTTCATAAGGGGCTGATTTGGATCCATATGTTTCATGCTATGGTTAGGTTTACCTTAATACTTTTGTTGTAGTTGCGGATGCTTGCAATAGAGGTTAATCATAAGTGGGATGTTTGTTCAAGTAAGAACAGCACCCAAGCACCAATCCACCCACATGTCAAATTATCAAAGTACCGAACGCGAATCATATGAACGTGATGAAAACTAGCTTGACATATTCCCATGTGTCCTCGGGAGCGCTTTTCCTTATATAAGAGTTTGTCCAGGCTTGTCCTTTGCTACAAAAAGGATTAGGCCACCTTGCTGCACTTTATTTACTTTTGTTACTTGTTGCTCGTTACAAATTATCTTATCACAAAACTATCTGTTACCACTTATTTTAGTACTTGTAGAGAATACCTTGCTGAAAACCACTTATCATTTCCTTCTGCTCCTCGTTGGGTTCGACACTCTTACTTATCGAAAGGACTACGATAGATCCCCTATACTTGTGGGTATCATATCAACACATAACCAAGAAACCTTTGGAAATCATGTACCTCAACCTTCGAAAAGCATCCATTATAAGAGTTATGGCAATACTCCCAAACTCCCGCCCCAGTACTGGGCGGCGTCGAGGTTATCTCACCAACAACTGCATAAAAGAGATTTTCGATGTCAGCGAACTCAGGTATTCCAGAACTGCAACGATAAAATTGTGACGACAACATCTCGGAGGTCAACTCCCCGGGACACTACCACAAACCCTAAATGTCAGGAGGCACCAAGAACAATTTTCTCGTCACAAGACTATCCGAACGATTCCAAGATACCCGCGTGATCCTAAAAAAAATTCGTGAAATTTGAGGAGAGGGAAGTCAAAACTTCTACGTCAGGAGACCTCACCAGATCGACGAAGGGACTGAGGAGTAAAAAGAATCCTACTCTCCGATATATATAATCCTAAGACTCAAACATTTTGTTCTAGACTCAACAACATCAGCGATTCGTTCAAGCAGGGGGCTCCTAAGTCGGGGATGGCTCTGATTGCCAACTTGTAACACCCACGATGCAGCTATATCTCCCACGTGTCGAGGCACGACTTAGAGGCATAACCGCATGGTGGTTTAGTCGCAAGTGGGGTAATCTTCACACAATCCCATGTACTGAATAAGAATGGGATAAAGAGTTGGCTTACAATTGCCACTTCACACAAATACAAGTTAAACATACATCATCCAGAATACAATCAAGGTCCGACTACGGAACCAAAATAAAAGAAGACAACCACAAATGCTAGATCCCCGATCGTCCCAACTGAGCTCCACTACTGATCAAACTAAAAAGACACATAACAACGACCAAGATCTTCATCGAGCTCCCACTTGAGCTCGGTTGCGTCACCTGCACTGGTATCATCGGCACCTGCAACTGTTTGGAAGTATCTGTGAGCCACGAGGACTCAGTAATCTCACACCCGCGAGATCAAGACTATTTAAGCTTATGGGTAGGATAGGGTAATGAGGTGGAGCTGCAGCAAGCACTAAGCAAAAGGCTAACATACACAAATAAGAGCGAGAAGAGAAGCAACACAACGGTCATGAGGCTAGAAGTGATCAAGAAGTGATCCTGAAACTACTTATGCACAACCATAACACAAGAACCGTGTTCACTTTCCGGACTCTGCCGGAAAGAAACCATCACGGCTACACACGCGGTTGATGTATTTTAATTAAGTCAAGTGTCAAGTTCTCTACAACCGGATATTAACAAATTCACATCTGCCACATAACCGCGGGCACGGCTCTCGAAAGTTTATACCCTGCAGGGGTGTCCCAACTTAGCCCATCACAAGCTCTCACGGTCAATGAAGGATATTCCTACTCCCAGGAAGACCCAATCAGACTCAGAATCCCGGTTACAAGATATTTCGACAATGGTAAAACAAGACCAGCAAAGCCGCCCGGATGTGCCGACAAATCCTGATAGGAGCTGCACATATATCCTTCTCAGGGCACACCGGATTGTCCAAGCTTCTGGTAGGCCAGCCCAGAGTTGCCCCTAGTGGCCACCGGCGACTGACAGGTTGGACCAACACTCAGAGGAGCACTCGCCTGGGGGGTTAAAATAAAGATGACCCTCAGGCTCCGGAAACCCAAGGGAAAAAGGCTTAGGTTGTTAGGCAAATGTAAAACCAAGGTTGGGCTTTGCTGGAGGAGTTTTATTCAAAGCGAACTGTCAAGGGGTTCCCATAACACACAACCACGTAAGGAACGCAAAATCAAGGAACATAACACCAGTATGACGGAAACTAGGGCGGCAAGAGTGGAACAAAACACCTGGCATAAGGCCGAGCCTTCCACCCTTTACCAAGTATATAGATGCATTAATTAAATAAGAGATATTGTGATATCCCAACATAACCGTGTTCCAACATGGAACAAACTTCAAGTTCACCTGCAACTAGCAACACTATAAGAGGGTGAAAGTGCAACTATCCCTAGGTGGTTTTGGTAATTCATAACAACATATAGCTCATTGAGCTAATGCTATTCCAAGATGACTATTTCAGGAAAGCTCAATGATTGGCATGGCATGGATGTGAAAATGGAACCCTCAAAATGCTAAGGACAAAGGATTGGCTCAAGCTCAAAAGCTCAAGACTCTTCATTTTATATTTTAGTGATCCAAGATCACATTGAGTCTTTAGGAAAAGCCAATACTATCAAGGAGGGATGAGGTGTTGCTTAATGATCCTCTTGCTTCATGTGCTTAGTGATATGCTCCAAAACCCTCAACTACTTTCCCATATCCACATATGACCTAAACCCTAAGCCAAACTCGGTCCTACCGATTCTTTCTATCCGGCGCCACCGAGTTTCACTTGTCATAAGCCACTGCCAAACCCTAGCAATTCGGTTCCCGATAGGGATCTCGGTCTCACCGAGATGGGATTGCAAACTCTCTGTTTCCCTTTCGTAACTTTTAGGTCTCACCGAAAGAGCGAATCGGTCCAACGAGATTGCAATGTAAACTCTCTGTTTCCTTTTTGTAACTTTTCGGTCTCATCGAAAGAGCAAATCGGTCCCACCGAGTTTACCTGACCAACTCTCTGGTTAGCTTATTACCAAACTCGGTCTCACCGAGTTTGTGTAATCGGTCTCACCGAGATTACGTTATGCCCAAACCCTAACCATATCGGTCCTACCGAGTTGCATGTCAGTCCCACCGAAAATCTCTAACGGTCACTAGGTTTACCTTTTCGGTCCGACCGAGTTTGTTGATTCTGTCCCACCGAGATTGGAGAACTGTGTGTAACGGTTGGATTTTGTGTGGAGGCTATATATACCCCTCCACCTCCTCTTCATTCGTGGAGAGAGCCATCAGAACACATACACAATTCCAACTCATATGTTCTGAGAGATAACCACCTACTCATGTGTTGAGACCAAGATATTCCATTCCTACCATATGAATCTTGATCTCTAGCCTTCCCCAAGTTTCTTTCCACTCAAATCTTCTTTCCACAAAATCCAAATCCTATGAGAGAGAGAGTTGAGTGTTGGGGAGACTATCATTTGAAGCACAAGAGCAAGGAGTTCATCATCAACACACCATTTGTTACTTCTTGGAGAGTGGTGTCTCCTAGATTGGCTAGGTGTCACTTGGGAGCCTCCGACAAGATTGTGGAGTTGAACCAAGGAGTTTGTAAGGGCAATGAGATCGCCTACTTCGTGAAGATCTACCGCTAGTGAGGCAAGTCCTTCGTGGGCGATGGCCATGGTGGGATAGACAAGGTTGCTACTTCGTGGACCCTTCGTGGGTGGAGCCCTTCGTGGACTCACGCGACCGTTACCCTTCGTGGGTTGAAGTCTCCATCGATGTGGATGTAGGATAGCACCACCTATCCGAACCACGAGAAAAACATCCATGTCTCCAATTGCGTTTGAATACTCCAAACCCTTCCCTTTACATTCTTGCAAGTTGCATGCTTTACTTTCCGCTGCCAATATACTCTTTGCATGCTTGCTTGAATTGTGTGATGATTGCTTGACTTGTCCTACAATAGCTAAAATCTGCCAAGAACTAAAATTGGGAAAAGGTTAAGTTTTTATTTGGTCAAGTAGTCTAATCACCCCCCTCTAGACATACTTTCGATCCTACAAGTGGTATCAGAGCTTTGGTCTCCATTTGCTTTGATCTCCATAGCTTTTGGTGGTCATAGCCTTGGTTTCACAACCTAGGAGAGTATGGCGTCTAGCGAGGGAAATTATCACCATAGAGGTCCTTACTTTGATGGTACTAATTTTGCTAGTTGGAAGCATAAAATGAAAATGCATATTCTTGGACATAACCCCACCGTTTGGGCTATTGTGTGTGTTGGTTTGCAAGGTGACTTCTTTGATGGGAAAGAACCAAACCGTGAAGCTACCGCGGATGAGTTGAAGATGTTGCAATACAATGCTCAAGCTTGTGATATTCTCTTCAACGGATTGTGCCCCGAAGAATTCAACAAAATCAGCCGCCTTGAGAATGCAAAGGAAATTTGGGACACTTTGATTGATATGCATGAAGGTACCGACTCCGTCAAGGAATCCAAGTTGGATGTGCTTCAAAGTCAACTTGACAAGTTCAAAATGAAGGATGGTGAAGGTGTCGCTGAAATGTACTCTAGGCTTGCTCTCATCACAAATGAGATTGCCGGCTTAGGAAGTGAAGAGATGACCGATAGATTCATCATCAAGAAGATTCTAAGAGCCTTGGATGGAAAATATGATACCATGTGCACATTGATCCAAATGATTCCCAATTACAAAGATCTCAAGCCAACGGAGGTGATTGGAAGAATTGTTGCTCATGAGATGTCACTTAAGGATAAAGAGGAACTTCACAACAAATCAAGTGGTGCCTACAAAGCCTCATGTGAAGCCCCTACATCATCAAGTGAGAAACAAAACTTCAATGAAGAATTGAGCTTAATGGTGAAGAACTTCAACAAGTTCTACAAGAGTAGAAGCAAAGATAGAAGCTTCAAGTCAAGGTCCTACAATGACAAAAGATCTTCTAGTCGAGAGCGAAACTGCTACAGTTGTGGAAGACCCGAACACTATTCCAATGAGTGTACGGCTCCCTACAAGAGAAGAGAAGATTCTTCAAAAAGAAGAAGCAAAGAATCACCACCAAGAGAGAGAAGGAGTAGAGATGATCGTTATGAACGAAGATACTCACGGAGAAGCAAGGATTCGGAAAGGAAGGAAAAATCATCAAGGAGCTACACAAAATGAAGACATCAAGCTCATGTTGGTGAATGGGTATCCGGCTCCGACTCCGACAGCCACTCCGAGAGAAGTTATCACTCCGACTCCGAAGATACTCAAGATGAAGGTGTTGCCGGTCTAGCACTTGTGTCAACCAACTCCTACGACATATTTGACTCACCAAATGAAGGAATTGGAAGATGCTTCATGGCCAAAGGTCCTAAGGTAACACACCCCGAGTATGTTGATTTCAATAGTGATGAAGATGACTTGTTAAGTGATGATTTGCTTGTTGACAACTCTAGTGATGAATACTATGATGAAACGTCAATTAATCATGCTAATCAAGATAAAATGAATGACAATGATAAGGAGAAGATTAGGGCTCTAACTAAAGAACTAAACACTCTTAAGTTAGCTCATGAAACTATCTTTGAAGATCATCGAGAACTTTTAAGAGCTCATGAGAAATTACACTTTGAAAAGCTCAATCTTGAGCAAGAGCATGAGTTCTTAAAAGCAATCAATGATGATCTCCGCAAGAAAAGTTCTTCTTACATTGCCAAGCGTTTACTCTTAGCCACTTACATGCCTCAAGTCAAGTCTAGTAACAAGAACAAGAAAGATTCTTCCTCTAGCGGTAACAATGATCATGCTAAATCCAATATTATTGCTTCTAGTAGTTCTCTTGATTCCACTAATGATTCTCTTAGCCAAGTTACACTTGAGCAAGAAAATAGCTTATTGAAGGGAATTATAGAGAAAGGAGTGTACAAAAGCCTTGCCAGGAGTAAGCAATTCGAGGAAATTGTGCGCAAGCAAGGAATGCACCGGAAGAATCAAGGTGTTGGTTTTGAACAAAAGTTCAATGCCAATGGAGTTGAGTGGGAAGAAGATCAATACCCCAAGACAAAGTTTGTTCCTCAACAAGAGAAGTATGATACTTCTTTCAAGGGGACACAAGCTCAAGATGATCTTCCACCACAAGACTACAAGCAAAAAGGCAAGGACAAGCTTCAAGAGGAAATTGATGCATTTGAAGAAGCTCCTAAGACCTTAGTCAAGTGGATTCCCAAGACTACTTCAAGTTCCACTTCATCAAGTACGACTACAACTCCAAGGATTCCCATCAAGATGGTGTGGATCCAAAAGAAGAAGAACTAGAGAGTTCTTGAGGGTGACTCCGCCAACATACTTCACTCTT
Source organism: Triticum dicoccoides (assembly GCF_002162155.2). NCBI lineage: Eukaryota > Viridiplantae > Streptophyta > Magnoliopsida > Poales > Poaceae > Triticum > Triticum dicoccoides. The sequence goes on along the minus strand of NC_041386.1, from coordinate 510,292,551 downwards.
ATCATTTTGGCAAGAACAAGTGCAATCAACTTCCACATCTTGCACTAGTTCAAGGAGTCACAAACCCTCTTGTTGGTAAGACAAGGGACAAGGTAACCTAAAAGTTTTCATGGACATCATCTTGTGTGTGCATCACTCTATGTCTATGGATATCCTTGTTTGTTCCTTGTGGGACTAACCCATGTAGGTATTGAAAGTGCAATTCACTTAAATGGATAGCTCCAAGTGATCTACATCAACATTGAGCATCCACATCTTCAACATCTACATGAAGTCATCATCGACAAAACCCGAGGTTAGTTCATCCCTCTAAGGGGGGGGATATCACATCTAGGGGGAGCTTTACTCTAAGACTTGAGCTAAAGCAACTCTAAAGATGTGAACACAACAATGCTTTATGTAAAAGTGGTAACCCCACTTGAGCTTAAACGATGAGTATGACCTATGATCAAGTGTTCTCACTTGACTCCTAAGTCAATATACTCATATATAGATGACCTTGTCATCGCAAATTGCTTGATAGATGCTAGAATTGGTTGTGCATGCCTTATCACATATTTCATTTGCCATCTTATTGTGTGAGCATGCTGGTTGCATATTTTACTCATTCAAGGACATCCACTTGTTGTTTTGATTGTTTGGTTTTATTTCCTTTTGCCAAGTGGATGGACAAGAATGCCTAAGAACCTCCTCTAGCTATCTATGCTTTTCTCGTCTCAAACTCTATTCATGCTACATCACAAAATTTGATCAAGTCAGATTCGAACCACTCTGTGTGAGGAGCGCTCGGAGTCCCCGATTCGTCATAGACTTAAACTTCCAAAACCTCTTTATGATTCTCGGTCTGACCGATACCCCACTTTCGGTCCTACCAAGATCATTAAGTTGATCTAGGCTTTCGATCTCGGTGCAACCGATTTGAACCTTTCGGTCACACCGAGTTGCAACAACTGTATACAGTTTTGCATCTCGGTGCCACCGAGTTGTTCCACTCGGTCACACCGACAGGGTCGGGCTATATATAGTCACGGGCAAAAATTTGGAAATTTCTCCGAACCCCTTCGCCCGCGCGATAGCCTGCTCTGCCAACTTGGTCTCCGGATCGTCTCCTCGCCGCCAGCCGCCTCCAGTCGCTGGTCTCCGTCGCCGTCAACGGAAATTCAACCCCGCCGTTGCCGCCGTAGCGAGTCTCCGCCGAACTAGGGTATGGACTCGATCTTTGTGCTATTCCCCAATCCGATTCTTAGCACATTGTGATCATCATGATTCTTGCCACGTTTGTTAAACTTCTATCCAGTCAATGAACTCGTAGATTAGGTTTAATTCGAAAATTTTAGGGTTAGGTTTCCGCCGAAACCATGTCGGACCCACCGAGTTGAAAAACTCGGTCCCACCGATTTGGCTTATGCCATTGCACAAGTGAGACTCGGTCTGACCGAGAATTACTTATCGGTGTGACCGATTTTGGAACTCTGTGAAACCCTAGCAGTCTCAGTGCCACCGAACTGTGACTCGGTCTGACCGAGTTCACTAGTTTAGGTGCCAAAACTGCTTCTGTATCACCGAGTTTAGAAATCGATAGATCCAAGATGCTTTCAGTGGGAAACTAAAACTAAGTTTTTGAATTATTCTTTTGCAAAAATCTCTGCATTTTGTGATGCTTATCCACTCTATCTCATCTATAACCTATTCACAGGGTCAGCAGTCAGAGTTTGCATCATGTCAGACCAAAGTGATAGCCAGAACTTGTCAGAGCAGCAAGTGCAGATGAGTGAGGGCACTAGTCCCTCAAGTTCCTCAGATGATGGCAGCAGGAGCACCCCTAGCAATCTGCCTAAAGCTGCCACAAGACAGAGAAAGAAGAGAACCTCAGACTCAGAAGATGAGGATTTTGTGGTAGAAGAGGAAGCAACTTCCAAGGGAGTTGAGCCAGCACAGAGCATAAAACCAGGGATGAAGATTAAAAGGCGAGCAGGCATGCAGCCTATGTCAAAGGCCAGAGCTTCAACTGAGAAGCCCACTCCCATTGAGCCAATTGCTGCTGAAGGCAAGAAGAGGAAAGAAAGGGTGAAGAAAACTGTAGCCAAAGTGCTTGGCAAGGCTTCCATCATGGAAGATGAGGAGGAAGAAGAAGAGGTAGCTGCACCAGCACCTAAGGCACCCAAGCTGATGGGTGATGCCATAAGAACAGGGGCAGCTGCTTCCAAGGCCAAGCCAGCTCCAAAGCCAAAGCCAAAGAGGAACACAAGAAGCATCCCAGCTACTGAGAAGAACAAGGCCCCAGTGCCTGAAGCTGCAGAAGAAGAAGAAGAAGAGAATGTTCTTAGAAAGCTCAAGCCCAAGATCCCAGACCACAACGATGCTCATCCTGTGGCTGAGGATATGAAACTCAGGAGAGATTCAGGGCTCCGGAAGTGGAGAGAAGCAGACCTGTATGCTTCAAGGAGAAGGACTGCAGTTGACTACAGGTTTCACACCAAGGAGCAGCAAGACTTTTATGAGACAGTGCTGCTAGACAAGAAGCCAATTGTCTGTGATATGAGATGGGTTGATTGGCAATACATCAAGGACAACGAAGAGTACTACCCTGGAGTGCAGGACAGCTTCAAGGCATGTGGAGTAGAGGACTTTGTTGGGCAGAAGCTCGCAAAGTGGAACGAGGAACTCATCATGCAGTTCTACTCCACAGCCCATTTCTATCCAGATGGCAGGATTGTATGGATGTCAGAGGGTACGAGGTACCAGTGTACAGTTGCTGAATGGGCTCAGCTGATTAATGCCCCAGAAGAGCATGACTATGACTTGGACATTTATGCCAAGAAGAAGGTGGACCACAACTCAATGTCAAACATGTACAAGGAGATTCCAAATGAAGCACTTGATACGTTCAAGTTTGGCTCAGTACACTATCTTCTGTCAGGGCTGCCAAACATCAACTGGATTCTTAGGCATACCCTATTACCCAAGTCTGGAGATCACAAGATGATCAGGGGCCACGCGATCAACTTGCTTCATATCTTTGACGTGCCACAGAAATTCAAAGTCATGAGCCTTATGATTGAAACAATCAAGAGGACAGCAGCAGACCAGAAGAGCAGCTGTGGATATGCCCCACAGATTCAGGAGCTCATCAACTCTAAGATGGGCACGGGCATATACTTATTGGACAAGGAACACCTGCCCATCCGTCCAGACTTTGAAGATAATCAAGTGGTCATGACTGAGAATGAGCCATCATCTGCCCAAGCACAAGCCAAGAAGGAGAAGGCGAGGAAGGAGAAATCTGCCAAGATGCCTACTCAAGAGGAGGCATCTGAATATTTCTTGAAAACCAAACAAGAGCAGCTTGGTTACTTGATTGCATCCTCCCTGCGGATTGAGCAAGGACTAGCCACCCTAACTCAGAACCAGGCAAGCTTAGAGAGGATCATGGAACAAAAGTTCTATGACTTGGATGTCAAAGTGACAGAGATTCAGACTGCAGTGGAGCAGCTCCAGGATGACATGCAGGAGAGGAGAGGCAAGACTACAACTGATGCCTTTGCCAGAGTGCCACGAGGTCCGAGGTTGTCTGCAGTGCCAGTTGCTGACCCCAGAGCCACCACGTCTGCACCAGCTACAGCCTCAGTTCCACCAGCTCCAGCGTCCACTTCAGCCTCGACTCCGACCACGTCTACAGAAGGATTCGTCCTTGGAGTGCTCCGGACTCCACCACCACCTGAAGATCAAGCCTGAGTGTCGACTTAGCACTCTGCATTTTCTAGGAACTTTTTGGTAACTTGTTGCCAAAGGGGGAGAAAATGTATAGATCATAGGCTTCGAGAGAGAGTGTTGCTTTTATTCTCTCTTGTTTTATTTGGTGGTTTTTCGAACTTTGTTCGCTTTTGTGTGAGATACTATGTCATTGCTCGTGAGACATTGATGATCATGTGCTTGATCATAAGCTACACTTAATGTTTGCTTAATATTATCATCTTATCTATCTTATGTGATCATTCACTATTCTTGGTGATGAGTGCATGTATTTCATTCTTATCATTTTAAGCGCTCCACCAAGATGTATGTGACATGGAAGAGTAACCCATGACTCTAACTCTTTGTGCATTTGCAGTCCAAAGCAAATTTTAAATATGCACAAATTTAGGGGGAGCTCTTACATGTCACATACTTCTCAAAGCGACGATATATTTCATGCTTATTATCATTTGTTGAAGCTTTGATCTATATGTTGTCATCAATTACCAAAAAGGAGGAGATTGAAAGTGCAACTATCCCTAGGTGGTTTTGGTAATTCATAACAACATATAGCTCATTGAGCTAATGCTATTCCAAGATGACTATTTCAGGAAAGCTCAATGATTGGCATGGCATGGATGTGAAAATGGAACCCTCAAAATGCTAAGGACAAAGGATTGGCTCAAGCTCAAAAGCTCAAGACTCTTCATTTTATATTTTAGTGATCCAAGATCACATTGAGTCTTTAGGAAAAGCCAATACTATCAAGGAGGGATGAGGTGTTGCTTAATGAGCCTCTTGCTTCATGTGCTTAGTGATATGCTCCAAAACTCTCAACTACTTTCCCATATCCACATATGACCTAAACCCTAAGCCAAACTTGGTCCTATCGATTCTTTCTATCCGGCGCCACCGAGTTTCACTTGTCATAAGCCACTGCCAAACCCTAGCAATTCGGTTCTACCGATAGGGATCTCGGTCTCACCGAGATGGGATTGCAAACTCTCTGTTTCCCTTACGTAACTTTTCGGTCTCACCGAAAGAGCGAATCGGTCCCAACGAGATTGCAATGTAAACTCTTTGTTTCCTTTTTGTAACTTCTCGGTCTCACCGAAAGAGCAAATCGGTCCCACCGAGTTTACCTGACCAACTCTCTGGTTAGCTTATTACCAAACTCGGTCTCACCGAGTTTGTGTAATCGGTCTCACCGAGATTACGTTATGCCCAAACCCTAACCATATCGGTCCTACCGAGTTGCATGTCAGTCCCACCGAAAATCTCTAACGGTCACTAGGTTTACCTTTTCGGTCCGACCGAGTTTGTTGATTCAGTCCCACCAAGATTGGAAAACTGTGTGTAACAGTTGGATTTTGTGTGGAGGCTATATATACCCCTCCACCTCCTCTTCATTCGTGGAGAGAGCCATCAGAACACATACACAATTCCAACTCATATGTTCTGAGAGAGAAACACCTACTCATGTGTTGAGACCAAGATATTCCATTCCTACCATATGAATCTTGATCTCTAGCCTTCCCCAAGTTGCTTTCCACTCAAATCTTCTTTCCACAAAATCCAAATCCTATGAGAGAGAGTTGAGTGTTGGGGAGACTATCATTTGAAGCACAAGAGCAAGGAGTTCATCATCAACACACCATTTGTTACTTCTTGGAGAGTGGTGTCTCCTAGATTGGCTAGGTGTCACTTGGGAGCCTCCAACAAGATTGTGGAGTTGAACCAAGGAGTTTGTAAGGGCAAGGAGATCGCCAACTTCGTGAAGATCTACCGCTAGTGAGGCAAGTCCTTCGTGGGCGATGGCCATGGTGGGATAGACAAGGTTGCTACTTCGTGGACCCTTCGTGGGTGGAGCCCTTTGTGGACTCGCGCGACCGTTACCCTTCGTGGGTTGAAGTCTCCATCAACGTGGATGTAGGATAGCACCACCTATCCGAACCACGGGAAAAACATCTGTGTCTCCAATTGCGTTTGAATACTCCAAACCCTTCCCTTTACATTCTTGCAATTTGCATGCTTTACTTTCCGCTGCCAATATACTCTTTGCATGCTTGCTTGAATTGTGTGATGATTGCTTGACTTGTCCTACAATAGCTAAAATCTGCCAAGAACTAAAATTGGGAAAAGGTTAAGTTTTTATTTGGTCAAGTAGTCTAATCACCCCCCCCTCTAGACATACTTTCGATCCTACAGAGGGCTGAGCAATAGCGGTAACATGGCCAAACAACGGTTTTCTAGGAAGGTGGGTTAGAGGCTTGACATGGCAATATGGGAGGCATGATATAACAAGTGGTAGGTAGCGTGACATAGTGATAGAACGAAAAACTAGCAAGCAAAGATAGAAGTGATTTCGAGGGTATAATCATCTTGCTTGAGATCCCGCAAGGAAGGAGAACGAGTCCATGAAGAAGACAAACAAACGTAGTCGAACAAATCCTCACAACTCCGGAATGAAACTGAAGCTAACAGAGAAGCAACCCGGAAAGAAGCGAGCAACATAGTAAACAACCATCACATAACCATGGCATGATGCACAACCAAGAATGATGCATGTCCGGTTTAAAGAGGCATGGCATGGCAAGGTGCAACAAACAATACTACAACTTAAGTGGAGCTCAATATGCAACGAGATGTATATTGACGAAACACCACATCAATTATTTAGTTCACTCTCGTTTAGGTACCCAACAATATTAAAGGTTGGTTAACATGGAAAGAGGTGAAACATAATTAAATTAACTGTCTAGGCAAGTTTAAATAAGGTCGGAACATCAAACAATAATTCCGGAAAATCCCCATATGCATATTTAGCAATTTGATGCAAACAACAATCATAACATTTTAAATGTTGTTATCATGATGCGGATGACTCCTGCAAGTTTTATGCAATTCTATGAAAAAGTTGATATGAACATGATATGAAGCATTTGTCGACATGGCTGAAGGAAAAGGGGCCACGTCAACGAATCCGAAAATGATGCCACAGCAACATATCGGTTCCGGTAACTCGATTGAGATGCCGGTGCAAAAGAAAGTGTGACGGGAGCGTGTCATGTAAGGATGGTGGGGTGATTCCGGTTACCGGATGCCCCATGTGCCGGTGGCAAACGAGGAGGACCGAGCAAGCGACAACTCAGACACGGTGCAAAAATAGGGTGCATCTCATACAAGACATCACATGCATAGGGTCCACGAGCGTCGTTCCGGCGGTTATACCTTCCAAGGGAGCATTCTCAGAGCGGTTTAAGTTCGTAGAGGAAGTAGTTGTTCTCGCGACGATAATGAAAGTAGCGGTTTTCGCGGGTCATAGAGGAAGTAGTTGTATTCGCGAACTTGTCGGGTCCACGGCGACGGTTGTGGTACATGTTTATTGTTGCACGAGTTTTCGTAGATGTTCGGGTCAATAAGGGGGTACTTGGCACAACATAGGTCTCCGGGGTCGTTGGGTACACGTTCACATAGTAGTCATACACGTCGACGGTAGTTGTACTCATATCATCGTGGAAATAGTGGTACACACGAAGGTAGTCAAACTTAACGGTTCCGTTACACGGGTCTTCGGCAACGTTAATGGTACACAAGTTGCCGGGGTACTTATTGGTCTGGTCTTGGCAGTGTAGATGTACATGTTGTCGGGGTACATGTCGCATTCCGGTTGTGTAGTCGTACTAGGCATCGGTGCGGTGTACTTGGCGATCCAAAATGAAGCAGAACAAAGGTCCCGGTTACAATCTTGTTTTTTGGACTTGGTGGACATCGAGTCTCGCGGGGATCTTGTCGGTGATGAGTACTTGGAGCTGCGGTAGAGGACAAACAGGGACCTGGCGCCTGGTGCAACCGGCGATTGACGAGGCGTAGATGGAGTGGCTCTGGCACGGGGAGGCGCAGGGTGCCGGAGCAGGGGACTTGGCGCGGTGCAGGAGGCTGCTTCCGAGCGGGACTTGCAGAGGCATGTCCTCCTCCCTGTTCGAACGAGGCAGAGGCGGGGCAGGGGCTTGCCGCGGTGCGAGATCCGCCGGAGATGAAGAGGGCGGCCACGGGACTTGCGGATCCGGCAGGTGGTCGTCCAACCTGGCCGGTGGCGGAATGAGGGAGCAGCGGCCTGGCGAGCTTGAGGCCATGGCAGAGGAGGGGCTTGCACGCGGGAGGGAGCTGCAAGGCAGCGCGGGAGGGAGCGGCACGGAGAAGAAGCCGAGGCAGCGGCTGCCATGGACGACCTCCGACGACGACCAAGGAACCGACGGTGTGACTGGAGACGGACCATGAGGGTCGGGCTCGGCGCGCGGGAAGAGACTGGGCGAGGGGCAGCCTTGCAGGATAGGGAGGCGCACGGGAGGAAGAAGGAGAGGTCGAGGGAGACTGGGGCATTGGGCAGCGGCACTCGACGGAGGGAGATAGGGATCGGGCGAAGGAGCCCCCTCTCCCTCTGCTTGATGCGTGCGGGCGTGTGTGTGGTGGCGGTCGATGGAACAAGGGGAGGAAGAGAGATGGGGCGTTGGGTGCAGGCTAGGGTTAGAAGGGTTAGGTGGGCCAGCGCTGGTTGGTTAAGCCCAAAAGGCCGGCT
>NC_041386.1:510237575-510284067 GCF_002162155.2 Triticum dicoccoides | reverse complement strand
CTCTCTCTCTCTCTCTCTACAAACTTTTTCCATTTAAAACAAAAACAGAAAAAGAGAAAGAAAAGAAAAGAAAGAGAAGGTAGGGTGGAATCTGGGCATGGGGATAATTTTCACGGAATCGTAAAAATGTGCACGGTCCACAAAAAATAGGAGAGGCATGATTGAAAGATGTAATTCAAACTCATTTGAATTTAATCGAATGGTTTGAACAAGGACTAGGAATAAGAAGTGACCAAAAATGTTAAGATTTAGGGAGGAGCCTCAATAAATGGAGAAGGATTTGTCGGCAAGGTTTGGGGATCAACTCAAAGCAGAAAAGGCATGGGGTTATTTTTGCACGTGTGTTATGGTTAATTCCAAAAGAATGGAGTATTTATTATAGCTCCCTAATATTGGGAGGATATGTTATAAAGAGAATCACCATGTGAATTCTCTTGGTTTAAATGGATCGAAGGTCCATGCAATTTATTTAGTTGAGTTTTAAAAAAATGGCATGATGGCATGATGACATGATGCAATGCACAAGATGCAAATATGAATGCAACAGACAAAACAAAACACCCGACGAAACTCGGGAAACATGGAAGGCATCTGAAGCTCCGGTCTTGGGGCGTTACAAAGGTAACCCCCAACATCAAAACTACCATCATTACTAATCCTTCTTTGACGGATTGCATTGATGAAAATGAGGGGTCTAATGAGGAGGAAAATGAATTCGAGTCTTTTATGAGTAAGCTCAAGGGTAAATCCAAGAAGCACTTTGTTGCTCTCTTGGAACAACTTGGTGAAGCCAATGACATGATCGAGGCTCACGAAGAAACCATCTCTAAGATGGAGGGGCATAGCCATGACTATGCCGATGAGATATCAGATCTCTCTAATGCGCTTGAGGAAGAGCACGGTCATCGTTTGGCTCTTGACGAGTCACACAACGACGACCATGCTAAATTGAAGAAAGATTTTGATCATGCTCTTGCTGTATCTCGTATGCTAAATTCCGAGAAGGCCAAACTTGGGGTTGATCTTGCTAGACTCAAGGAGGAGTTTGATATACTTGACAAGGCTCACAAGACCTTGGAGGGTACTCATCCTAGCATTAAAGAGTCTCATGATCAACTCCAAGTGAAGCTAACCAAGGAGAAAGCCACTTTTCCTCATATGGTTCTAATTGATAATGCAAATGCTACTAACCCTTGTTGCGAGCATGTGCATCTTGTTGAGGAGAGTGCAAAGTTTAAGAAGCAACTTGAGAAAGGCCTTGTGTCGTGCATACAAGGTGAGAAGAACCTCAATGATCTTTTGAGCAATCAAAAGGAAGTTGTGGCCAAGGAGGGAATTGGGTTCGCACCCAAGTCCAAGAACAAGAAGAAGAATGACAAGGCCAAACGACCTCCTCCTCTCAAGAAAACTTTTGTGAAAGAGGGAGAGGGTGCTTCTAAGGAGAAGAAGAACAATGTGGAGGCTGGTGGTGTCAAGAAGGGCAATGCCACCCCTTCCAACAAAGTCGGCGACTAGCTTTAACCCTTCCTATGTGTTATGCCATGGTAGTGATGGACATGTTTATGCTAAATTTGTTGGTTCACCTTACGAGTACATTGAATGGTCTATTTGGGTTCCTAAGACCCTTGTCACTAACATCAAAGGACCCATTACAAAATGGGTACCTAAACCAAGCATTGATATCTTGTAGGTGTTTGCTTCCGATGGGGGATCATGGTTCCTCGATAGTGGAGCCACAAATCATATGATCGGAAGCAAGGACTTGGTGGTGGACGTGCACAGGATTCCATCTATGCCCACCAATGTCGAGTGGGGTGATGCCTCGTCCTCTAAGGTGTTGAGACTTGGCAAGGTTGTCATTTCTCATGATCTCACGATCGAGAAGGTCATGCTTGTTGAGTCCCTTGCATACAATTTAGTTTCTGTTCGTCAACTTGCACTCATGGACTTTGCTACCTTCTTTGATACTGATACCGTGGCCCTCTTGTGGAGCAAGACTCTTAAATTAGCCTTTGTTGGGCATGTTGAGAACGGTCTCTATCTGATTAACTTTTCGGAGCGACCCACTAAGACCGCGACATGCCTAATGGCTAAAGTTGATGCGGGGTGGCTTTGGCATCGCCATTTAACCCATGTCAGTATGAAATCTTTGCAAAGTCTTCTCAAGGGGGACCATGTCCGTGGACTAACAAATGTTAGTTTGGCCAAAGATCGTGCTTGCAGTGCTTGTATTGAAGAAAGTTACATGAGAAGGCTCACCCTCCCAAGACTATCATTTACTCAAAGAGGCCTTTGGAGCTCCTTCACTTGGACCTCTTTGGGCCTCCATAATTTGATAGTCTTGGGGGTAGAAAGTATTGCTTGGTGATTGTGGATGATTATTCAAGATACACTTGGGTGTACTTCTTCAAGAGGAAGAGTGAGACCCAACAAACCATCATCGACTTTGCAAATGAAGCTCAACGCCAACACAATGCAAAGATCTGGACGATAAGGAGTGACAATGGCACTGAGTTCAAGAACTACACCTTGGATGAGTTTCTTAGTGATGAGGTGATCAAGCATCAATATCCCGCACCTTACACCCCTTAACAAAATGGTGTAGCGGAGAGGAAGAACCGGACGTTGATGGATGCGGCAAGGACCATGATGGCGGAGTTCAAGTCTCCATACAACTTTTGGGTCGAAGCCATCAACACCGCGTATCATGCACCCAATCGGCTCTATCTCCACAAAGGCTTGAACAAGACTCCATATGGGATACTCACCGGTAACAAGCCCAACCTCAAGTACTTCCGGGTGTTCGGGTGTAAGTGTTTCATTCTCAAGAAAGGTGTTCGGTTGTCTAAATTCGAGGCTAGAGCTTATGAGGGCATATTTGTTGGTTATGCTACAAACTCTCATGCTTACCGTGTTCTCAATAAGTCCACGTGACTTATTGAGGAGTCGTGTAACATGGAGTTTGATGAGAATAATGGCTCCCAAGTGGAGCAAAGTGGTACTTGTGATGTAGGTGATGAAATTCCTTCCCAAGCCATAAGAAGAATGCGTATTGGTCACATCCTACCCATTGAGGAACCCCTTGTGGCCGAAGGAGAAGGAAAATGTTCTACTCAAGTGGAACCATCACCAACCCAAGACCCACACGCTTCCAAAGAACAAAGTGAAGGCCCTCAACCAAACGAACAAGATCAAGGGCAAGCTCAAGATCAAGAGAAAGCTCATGACGATGCTAAAAATGATCAAGTTACCGCTCCTCAACTCACTCTTGAGGAGGAATTAGAGCGTCATGCCGCCAAGCTTGCATCCAAGCTCACTACCAAGGGTCATCTCATGACTAATGTGCTTGTAAGCTTAAGAAAGGGGGTAAGAACTCGTAGACAATTGGCAAACTATTGTGAACATCATGCGTTTGTTTCTTGTGTGGAACCCCAAAAGGTCTATGAGGCGCTCGAGGATCCGGGTTGGCTTAATGCCATGCATGAAGAACTCAACAACTTTGAGCACAACAAGGTGTGGAGATTGGTGCCAAGGCCAACGGGGAACCATACTGTCATTGAAACCAAGTGGATATTCAAGAACAAGCAAGATGCTCATGGAATTAGTGTTCGCAACAAGGCTCGGTTGGTAGCACAAAGCTACTCCCAAGTCGAGGGTGTCGACTAGGGTGAAACCTTTGCTCCCGCTGCTTTCCTTGAATCTATTCGTTTGTTGATTGCTTATGCATCTCATCATAACTTCAAGTTGCAACAAATGGATGTGAAGAGTGCTTTTCTTAATGGTCCCATTAATGAGTTGGTATATGTCAAGCAACCCCCGGGGTTCAAGGATCCCGCTTTCCCCGATCATGTGTACCAACTCGATAAGGCACTATACGGCCTTAAACAGCCCCGCGTGCATGGTATGAGCACCTTACCGAGTTGTTGCAAGATCGTGCATTTGAAATTGGGAAAATCTATTGGGGAACGTAGTAATTTCAAAAAAATTCCTACGCACACGCAAGATCATGGTGATGCATAGCAACGAGAGGGGAGAGTGTGATCTACGTACCCTTGTATATCGACAACGGAAGCGTTAGCACAACGTGGTTGATGTAGTCGTACGTCTTCACGGCCCGACCGATCAAGCACCGAAACTATGGCACCTCCGAGTTCTAGCACACGTTCAGCTCGATGACGATCCCCGGACTCCGATCCAGCAAAGTGTCGGGTAAGAGTTCCGTCAGCACGACGGCGTGGTGACGATCTTGATGTACTACCGTCGCAGGGCTTCGCCTAAGCACCGCTACAATATTATCGAGGACTATGGTGGAAGGGGGCACCGCACACGGCTAAGAATATGATCACGTGGATCAACATGTGTCTCTAGGGGTGCCCCCTGCCTCCGTATATAAAGGATCAAAGGGGGGGGGTGCGGCCGACCAGGAGAGGGCGCGCCAGGAGGAGTCCTACTCCCTCCGGGAGTAGGATTCCCCCTTTCCTAGTTGGAATAGGATTCGGGAGGGGGGAAAGAGGAGAGAGAGAAGGAAGGGGGGCACCGAAGACATTCATAACATCTGGTGTTGCTCCAGTAGCAGGCCTAGCACCCAGCGGTGCTTCCAGGACGTAATTCTTCTGTGCAGCAATGAGGATAATCCTCAAGTTAAGGACCCAGTCGTGTAATTGCTACCATCATCTTTCAACTTTGCTTTCTCAAGGAACGCATTAAAATTCAACGGAACAACAGCACGGGCCATCTATCTACAATCAAACATGAATAAGCAAGATACTATCAGGTACTAAGTTCATGATAAATTTAGGTTCAATTAATCATATTACTTAAAGAACTCCCACTTAGATAGACATCCCTCTAATCCTCTAAGTGATTACGTGATCCAAATCAACTAAACCATGTCCGATCATCACGTGAGATGGAGTAGCTTCATTGGTGAACATCACTATGTTGATCATATCTACTATATGATTCACGCTCGACCTTTCGGTCTCCGTGTTCCGAGGCCATATCTGTATATGCTTGGCTCGTCAAGTATAACCTGAGTATTCGCGTGTGCAACTGTTTTGCACCCGTTGTATTTGAACGTAGAGCCTATCACACCCGATCAACACGTGGTGTCTCAGCACGAAGAACTTTCGCAATGGTGCATACTCAGGGAGAACACTTCTTGATAACTAGTGAGAGATCATCTTATAATGCTACCGTCAATCAAAGCAAGATAAGATGCATAAAAGATAAACATCACATGCAATCATTATAAGTGATATGATATGGCCATCATCATATTGTGCTTGTGATCTCCATCTTCGAAGCACCGTCGTGATCACCATCGTCACCGGTGCGACACCTTGATCTCCATCGTAGCATCGTTGTCGTCTCGCCAATCTTATGCGTTCACGACTATCGCTACCGCTTAGTGATAAAGTTAAAGCATTACACCGCGATTGCATTGCATACAATAAAGCGACAACCATATGGCTCCTGCCAGTTGCCGATAACTCGGTTACAAAACATAATCATCTCATACAATAAATTTAGCATCATGTCTTGACCATATCACATCACAACATGCCCTGCAAAAACAAGTTAGACGTCCTCTACTTTGTTGTTGCAAGTTTTACGTGGTTGCTACGGGCTTAAGCAAGAACCAATCTTACCTACGCATCAAAACCACAACGATAATTTGTCAAGTTGGTGCTATTTTAACCTTCGCAAGGACCGGGCATAGCCACACTCGGTTCAACTAAAGTTGGAGAAACTGTCACCCGCTAGCCACCTTTGTGCAAAGCACGTCGGGAGAACCGGTCCCGCGTAAGCGTACGCGTAATGTCGGTCCGGGCCGCTTCGTCCAACAATACCGCCGAATCAAAGTATGACATGCTGGAAAGCAGTATGACTTATATCGCCCACAACTCACTTGTGTTCTACTCGTGCAAATAACATCAACACATAAAACCTAGGCTCAGATGCCACTGTTGGGGAACGTAGTAATTTCAAAAAAATTCCTACGCACACGCAAGATCATAGTGATGCATAGCAACAAGAGGGGAGAGTGTGATCTATGTACCCTTGTAGATCGACAACGGAAGCGTTAGCACAACGTGGTTGATGTAGTCGTACGTCTTCACGGCCCGACCATCAAGCACCGAAACTACGGCACCTCCAAGTTCTAACACACGTTCAGCTCTATGACGATCCCCAGACTCTGATCCAGCAAAGTGTCGGGGAAGAGTTCCATCAGCACGGCGGCGTGGTGACGATCTTGATGTACTACCGTCGCAGGGCTTCGTCTAAGCACCGCTACAATATTATTGAGGACTATGGTGGAAGGGGGCACCGCACACGGCTAAGAATATGATCACGTGGATCAACTTGTGTCTCTAGGGGTGCCCCCTGCCTCCGTATATAAAGGATCAAAGGGGGGGGTGCGGCCGGCCAGGAGAGGGTGCGCCAGGAGGAGTCCTACTCCCTCCGGGAGTAGGATCCCCCCCGCCCCCCGGATTCGGGAGGGGGGAAAGAGGAGAGAGAGAAGGAAGGGGGGCGCCGCCCCCCTCTCCTTGTCCTATTCGGACTAGGGGGGAGGGGCGCGCGGCCCAACCCTGGCCACCTCTCCTCTCTTCCACTAAGGCCCACTAAGGCCCATATACCTCCCGGGGGGTTCCGGTAACCTCCCGGTACTTCGGTAAAATCCCGATTTCACCCGGAACACTTCCGATATCCAAATATAGGCTTCCAATATATCAATCTTTATGTCTCGACCATTTCGAGACTCCTCGTCATGTCCGTGATCACATCCGGGACTCCGAACTCCTTCGGTACATCAAAACTCATAAACTCATAATATAACTGTCATCGAAACCTTAAGCGTGCGGACCCTACGGGTTCGAGAACAATGTAGACATGACCGAGACACGTCTCCGGTCAATAACCAATAGCGGAACCTAGATGCTCATATTGGCTCCTACATATTCTACGAAGATCTTTTATCGGTCAGACCGCATAACAACATACGTTGTTCCCTTTGTCATCGGTATGTTACTTGCCCGAGATTCACCTAATAATGTGATCCCATTAATCAAATAACAACTCTTTGTCCATGGTTAGGAAACATAACCATCTTTGATTAACGAGCTAGTCTAGTAGAGGCATACTAGTGACACTCTGTTTGTCTATGTATTCACACATGTATTATGTTTCCGGTTAATACAATTCTAGCATGAATAATAAGCATTTATCATCATATAAGGAAATAAATAATAACTTTATTATTGCCTCTAGGTCATATTTCCTTCAGTCTCCCACTTGCACTAGAGTCAGTAATCTATATTATACAGTAATGATTCTAACACCCATGGAGCCTTGGTGCTGATCATGTTTTGCTCGTGGAAGAGGCTTAGTCAATGGGTCTGCTACATTCAGATCCGTATGTATCTTGCAAATCTCTATGTCTCCCACCTGGACTAGATCCCGGATGGAATTGAAGCGTCTCTTGATGTGCTTGGTTCTCTTGTGAAATCTGGATTCCTTTGCCAAGGCAATTGCACCAGTATTGTCACAAAAGATTTTCATTGGACCCGATGCACTAGGTATGACACCTAGATCGGATATGAACTCCTTCATCCAGACTCCTTCATTTACTGCTTCCGAAGCAGCTATATATTCCGCTTCACACGTAGATCCCGCCACAACGCTTTGTTTAGAACTGCACCAACTGACAGCTCCACCGTTTAATGTAAACACGTATCTGGTTTGCGATTTAGAATCGTTCGGATCAGTGTCAAAGCTCGCATCAACGTAACCATTTACGATTAGCTCTTTGTCACCTCCATAAACGAGAAACATATCCTTAGTCCTTTTCAGGTATTTCAGGATGTTCTTGACCGCTGTCCAGTGATCCACTCCTGGATTACTTTGGTACCTCCCTGCTAGACTTATAGCAAGGCACACATCAGGTCTGGTACACAGCATTGCATACATGATAGAGCCTATGGCTGAAGCATAGGGAACATCTTTCATTTTCTCTCTATCTTCTGCAGTGGTCGGGCATTGAGTCTGACTCAACTTCACACCTTGTAACACAGGCAAGAACCCTTTCTTTGCTTGATCCATTTTGAACTTCTTCAAAACTTTGTCAAGGTATGTGCTTTGTGAAAGTCCAATTAAGCGTCTTGATCTATCTCTATAGATCTTAATGCCTAATATGTAAGCAGCTTCACCGAGGTCTTTCATTGAAAAACTCTTATTCAAGTATCCCTTTATGCTATCCAAAAATTCTATATCATTTCCAATTAGTAATATGTCATCCACATATAATATCAGAAATGCTACAGAGCTCCCACTCACTTCCTTGTAAATACAGGCTTCTCCAAAAGTCTGTATAAAACCAAATGCTTTGGTCACACTATCAAAGCGTTTATTCCAACTCCGAGAGGCTTGCACCAGTCCATAAATGGATCGCTGGAGCTTGCACACTTTGTTAGCTCCCGTTGGATCGACAAAACCTTCTGGTTGCATCATATACAACTCTTCTTCCAGAAATCCATTCAGGAATGCAGTTTTGACATCAATCTGCCAAATTTCATAATCATAAAATGCGGAAATTGCTAACATGATTCGGACAGACTTAAGCATTGCTATGGGTGAGAAGGTCTCATCGTAGTCAATCCCTTGAACTTGCCGAAAACCTTTTGCGACAAGTCGAGCTTTGTAGACAGTAATATTACCGTCAGCGTCCGTCTTCTTCTTGAAGATCCATTTATTCTCAATTGCTTGCCGATCATTGGGCAAGTCAACCAAAGTCCATACTTTGTTCTCATACATGGATCCCATCTCAGATTTCATGGCTTCAAGCCATTTTGCGGAATCTGGGCTCACCATCGCTTCTTCATAGTTCGTAGGTTCATCATGATCTAGTAGCATGACTTCCAGAACAGGATTACCGTACCAATCTGGCGCGGATCTCACTCTGGTTAATCTACGAGGTTCAGTAGTATCTTGTTCTAAAGTTTCATGATCATTATCATTAGCTTCCTCACTAATTGGTGTAGGTGTCGCAGAAACAGGTTTCTGTGATGTACTACTCTCCAATAAGGGAGTAGGTATAGTTACCTCGTCAAGTTCTACTTTCTTCCCACTCACTTCTTTCGAGAGAAACTCCTTCTCCAGAAAGTTTCCGAATTTAGCAACAAAAGTCTTGCCTTCCGATCTGTGATAGAAGGTGTATCCAATAGTTTCCTTTGGATATCCTATGAAGACACATTTTTTCGATTTGGGTTCGAGCTTATCAGGTTGAAGCTTCTTCACATAAGCATCGCAGCCCCAAACTTTCAGAAATGACAACTTTGGTTTCTTGCCAAACCACAGTTCATAAGGCGTCGTCTCAACGGATTTTGATGGTGCCCTATTTAACGTGAATGCGGCCGTCTCTAGAGCGTATCCCCAAAACGATAGCGGTAAATCAGTAAGAGACATCATAGATCATACCATATCTAGTAAAGTACGATTACAACGTTCGGACACACCATTACGCTGTGGTGTTCCGGGTGGCGTGAGTTGTGAAACTATTCCACATTGTTTCAAATGTACACCAAACTCGTAACTCAAATATTCTCCTCCACGATCAGATCGTAGGAATTTTATTTTCTTGTTACGATGATCTTCAACTTCACTCTGAAATTCTTTGAACTTTTCAAACGTTTCAGACTTGTGTTTCATTAAGTAGATATACCCATATCTGCTTAAGTCATCTGTGAAGGTGAGAAAATAACGATATCCGCCACGAGCCTCAACATTCATCGGACCACATACATCTATATGTATGATTTCTAACAAATCTGTTGCTCTCTCCATAGTACCGGAGAACGGTGTTTTTGTCATCTTACCCATAAGGCACGGTTCGAAAGTACCAAGTGATTCATAATCAAGTGGTTCCAAAAGCCCATCAGTATGGAGTTTCTTCATGCGCTTTATACTGATATGACCTAAACGGCAGTGCCACAAATAAGTTGCACTATCATTATCAACTCTACATCTTTTGGTTTCAACACTATGAATATGTTGTCATTACTATCGAGATTTAATAAAAATAGACCACTCTTTAAGGGTGCATGACCATAAAAGATATTACTCATGTAAATAGAACAACCATTATTCTCTGATTTAAATGAATAACTGTCTCGCATCAAACGAGATCCAGATATAATGTTCATGCTTAATGCTGACACAAAATAACAATTATTTAGGTCTAATATTAATCCCGAAGGTAGATGTAGAGGTAGCATGCCGACTGCGATCACATCGACTTTGGAACCATTTCCCACGCGCATCGTCACCTCGTCCTTAGCCAATCTTCGCTTAATCCGTAGTCCCTGTTTCGAGTTGCAAATATTAGCAACAGAACCAGTATCAAATACCCAGGTGCTACTGTGAGCATTAGTAAGGTACACATCAATAACATGTATATCACATATACCTTTGTTCACCTTGCCATCCTTCTTATCCGCCAAATACTTGAGGCAGTTCCGCTTCCAGTGACCAGTCTGCTTGCAGTAGAAGCACTCAGTTTAAGGCTTAGGTCCAGGTTTGGGTTTCTTCTCTTGAGCAGCAACTTGCTTGCTGTTCTTTTTGAAGTTCCCCTTCTTCTTCCCTTTGCCCTTTTTCTTGAAACTAGTGGTCTTGTTGACCATCAACACTTGATGCTCCTTCTTGATTTCTACCTCTGCAGCTTTCAACATTGCGAAGAGCTCGGGAATAGTCTTATTCATCCCTTGCATATTATAGTTCATCACGAAGCTCTTGTAGCTTGGTGGCAGTGATTGGAGAATTCTGTCAATGACGCAATCATCTGGAAGATTAACTCCCAATTGAATGAAGTGATTATTATACCCAGACATTTTGAGTATATGCTCACTGACAGAACTGTTCTCCTCCATCTTGCAGCTATAGAACTTATTGGAGACTTCATATCTCTCAATCCGGGCATTTGCTTGAAATATTAACTTCAACTCCTGGAACATCTCATATGCTCCATGACATTCAAAACGTCGTTGAAGTCCCGATTCTAAGCCGTAAAGCATGGCACACTGAACTATCGAGTAGTCACCAGCTTTGCTCTGCCAGACGTTCATAACATCTGGTGTTGCTCCAGCAGCAGGCCTGGCACCCAGCGGTGCTTCCAGGACGTAATTCTTCTGTGCAGCAATGAGGATAATCCTGAAGTTACGGACCCAGTCCGTGTAATTGCTACCATCATCTTTCAACTTTGCTTTCTCAAGGAACGCATTAAAATTCAACGGAACAACAGCACGGGCCATCTATCTACAATCAAACATGAATAAGCAAGATACTATCACGTACTAAGTTCATGATAAATTTAGGTTCAATTAATCATATTACTTAAAGAACTCCCACTTAGATAGACATCCCTCTAATCCTCTAAGTGATTACGTGATCCAAATCAACTAAACCATGTCCGATCATCACGTGAGACGGGGAAGCTTCATTGGTGAACATCACTATGTTGATCATATCTACTATATGATTCACGCTCGACCTTTCGGTCTCCGTGTTCCGAGGCCATATCTGTATATGCTTGGCTCGTCAAGTATAACCTGAGTATTCCGCGTGTGCAACTGTTTTGCACCCGTTGTATTTGAACGTAGAGCCTATCACACCCGATCATCACGTGGTGTCTCAGCACGAAGAACTTTCGCAATGATGCATACTCAAGGAGAACACTTCTTGATAATTAGTGAGAGATCATCTTATAATGCTACCGTCAATCAAAGCAAGATAAGATGCATAAAAGATAAACATCACATGCAATCATTATAAGTGATATGATATGGCCATCATCATCTTGTGCTTGTGATCTCCATCTTCGAAGCACCGTCGTGATCACCATCGTCACCGACGCGACACCTTGATCTCCATCGTAGTATCGTTGTCGTCTCGCCAATCTTATGCTTCCACGACTATCGCTACCGCTTAGTGATAAAGTAAAGCATTACAGCACGATTGCATTGCATACAATAAAGCGACAACCATATGGCTCCTGGTAGTTGCCGATAACTCAGTTACAAAACATGATCATCTCATACAATAAAATTTAGCATCATGTCTTGACCATATCACATCACAACATGCCCTGCAAAAACAAGTTAGACGTCCTCTACTTTGTTGTTGCAAGTTTTACGTGGCTGCTACGGGCTTAAGTAAGAACCAATCTTACCTACGCATCAAAACCACAACGATAGTTTGTCAAGTTGGTGCTATTTTAACCTTCGCAAGGACCGGGCGTAGCCACACTCGGTTCAACTAAAGTTGGAGAAACTGTCACCCGCTAGCCACCTTTGTGCAAAGCACGTCGGGAGAACCGGTCTCGCGTATGCGTACGCGTAATGTCGGTCTGGGGCGCTTCGTCCAACAATACCGCCGAACCAAAGTATGACATGCTGGTAAGCAGTATGACTTATATCACCCACAACTCACTTGTGTTCTACTCGTGCAAATAACATCAACACATAAAACCTAGGCTCGGATGCCACTGTTGGGGAACGTAGTAATTTCAAAAAAATTCCTACGCACACGCAAGATCATGGTGATGCATAGCAACAAGAGGGGAGAGTGTGATCTACGTACCCTTGTAGATCGACAACGGAAGCGTTAGCACAACGTGGTTGATGTAGTCGTACGTCTTCACGGCCCGACCGATCAAGCACCGAAACTACGGCACCTCCGAGTTCTAGCACACGTTTAGCTCTATGACGATCCCCGGACTCTGATCCTGCAAAGTGTCGGGGAAGAGTTCCGTCAGCACGACGGCGTGGTGACGATCTTGATGTACTACCGTCGCAGGGCTTCGCCTAAGCACCGCTACAATATTATCGAGGACTATGGTGGAAGGGGGCACCGCACACGTCTAAGAATATGATCACGTGGATCAACTTGTGTCTCTAGGGGTGCCCCCTGCCTCCGTATATGAAGGATCAAAGAGGGGGGGGTGCGGCCGGCCAGGAGAGGGCGCGCCAGGAGGAGTCCTACTCCCTCTGGGAGTAGGATTCCCCCCCCTTCCTAGTTGGAATAGGATTCGGGAGGGGGGAAAGAGGAGAGAGAGAAGGAAGGGGGGGGCGCCTCCCCCTCTCCTTGTCCTATTCGGACTAGGGGGGGAGGGGCGCGTGCCCAGCCCTGGCCACCTCTCCTCTCTTCCACTAAGGCCCACTAAGGCCCATATACCTCCCGGGGGGTTTCGGTAACCTCCCGGTACTCCGGTAAAATCCCGATTTCACCCGGAACACTTCCGACATCCAAATATAGGCTTCCAATATATCAATCTTTATGTCTCGACCATTTCGAGACTCCTCGTCATGTCCGTGATCACATCCGGGACTCCGAACTCCTTCGGTACATCAAACCTCATAAACTCATAATATAACTGTCATCGAAACCTTAAGCGTGCGGACCCTACGGGTTCGAGAACAATGTAGACATGACCGAGACACGTCTCCGGTCAATAACCAATAGCGGAACCTGGATGCTCATATTGGCTCCTACATATTCTACGAAGATCTTTTATCGGTCAGACCGCATAACAACATACGTTGTTCCCTTTGTCATCGGTATGTTACTTGCCCGAAATTCGATCGTCGGTATCTTAATACCTAGTTCAATCTCGTTACCGGCAAGTCTCTTTACTCATTCCATAATACATCATCTCACAACTAACTCATTAGTTGTAATGCTTGCAAGGCTTATGTGATATGCATTACCAAGAGGGCCCAGAGATACCTCTCCGACAATCGGAGTGACAAATCCTAATCTCGAAATACGCCAACCCAACATGTACCTTTGGAGACACCTATAGAGCTCCTTTATAATCACCCAGTTACGTTTTGACGTTTGGTAGCACACAAAGTGTTCCTTCGGCAAACGGGAGTTGCATAATCTCGTAGTCATAGGAACATGTATAAGTCATGAATAAAGCAATAGCAACATACTAAATGATCGGGTGCTAAGCTAATGGAATGGGTCATGTCAATCAGATCATTCACCTAATGATGTGATCCCGTTAATCAAATAACAACTCTTTGTCCATGGTTAGGAAACATAACCATCTTTGATTAACGAGCTAGTCTAGTAGAGGCATACTAGTGACACTCTGTTTGTCTATGTATTCACACATGTATTATGTTTCCGGTTAATACAATTCTAGCATGAATAATAAGCATTTATCATCATATAAGGAAATAAATAATAACTTTATTATTGCCTCTAGGTCATATTTCCTTCAGTCTCCCACTTGCACTAGAGTCAATAATCTAGATTATACAGTAATGATTCTAACACCCATGGAGCCTTGGTGTTGATCGTGTTTTGCTCGTGGAAGAGGCTTAGTCAACGGGTCTGCTACATTCAGATCTGTATGTATCTTGCAAATCTCTATGTCTCCCACCTGGACTAGATCCCGGATGGAATTGAAGCGTCTCTTGATGTGCTTGGTTCTCTTGTGAAATCTGGATTCCTTTGCCAAGGCAATTGCACCAGTATTGTCACAAAAGATTTTCATTGGACCCGATGCACTAGGTATGACACCTAGATCGGATATGAACTCCTTCATCCAGACTCCTTCATTTGCTGCTTCCGAAGCAGCTATGTATTCCGCTTCACACGTAGATCCCGCCACAATGCTTTGTTTAGAACTGCACCAACTGACAGCTCCACCGTTTAATGTAAACATGTATCCGGTTTGCAATTTAGAATCATCTGGATCAGTGTCAAAGCTCGCATCAACGTAACCATTTACGATTAGCTCTTTGTCACCTCCATAAACGAGAAACATATCCTTAGTCCTTTTCAGGTATTTCAGGATGTTCTTGACCGCTGTCCAGTGATCCACTCCTGGATTACTTTGGTACCTCCCTGCTAGACTTATATCAAGGCACACATCAGGTCTGGTACACAGCATTGCATACATGATAGAGCCTATGGCTGAAGCATAGGGAACATCTTTCATTTTCTCTCCATCTTCTACAGTGGTCGGGCATTGAGTCTGACTCAACTTCACACCTTGTAACACAGGCAAGAACCCTTTCTTTGCTTGATCCATTTTGAACTTCTTCAAAACTTTGTCAAGGTATGTGCTTTGTGAAAGTCCAATTAAGCGTCTTGATCTATCTCTATAGATCTTAATGCCTAATATGTAAGCAGCTTCACCGAGGTCTTTCATTGAAAAACTCTTATTCAAGTATCCCTTTATGCTATCCAGAAATTCTATATCATTTCCAATTAGTAATATGTCATCCACATATAATATCAGAAATGCTACAGAGCTCCCACTCACTTTCTTGTAAATACAGGCTTCTCCAAAAGTCTGTATAAAACCAAATGCTTTGGTCACACTATCAAAGCGTTTATTCCAACTCCGAGAGGCTTGCACCAGTCCATAAATGGATCGCTGGAGCTTGCACACTTTGTTAGCTCCCTTTGGATCGACAAAACCTTCTGGTTGCATCATATACAACTCTTCTTCTAGAAATCCATTCAAGAATGCAGTTTTGACATCCATCTGCCAAATTTCATAATCATAAAATGCGGAAATTGCTAACATGATTCGGACAGACTTAAGCATTGCTATGGGTGAGAAGGTCTCATCGTAGTCAATCCCTTGAACTTGCCGAAAACCTTTTGCGACAAGTCGAGCTTTGTAGACAGTAATATTACCGTCAGCGTCCGTCTTCTTCTTGAAGATCCATTTATTCTCAATTGCTTGCCGATCATTGGGCAAGTCAACCAAAGTCCATACTTTGTTCTCATACATGGATCCCATCTCAGATTTCATGGCTTCAAGCCATTTTGCGGAATCTGGGCTCACCATCGCTTCTTCATAGTTCGTAGGTTCATCATGATCTAGTAGCATGACTTCCAGAACAGGATTACCGTGCTAATCTGGCGCGGATCTCACTCTGGTTGATCTACGAGGTTCAGTAGTATCTTGTTCTGAAGTTTCATGATCATTATCATTAGCTTCCTCACTAATTGGTGTAGGTGTCGCAGAAACAGGTTTCTGTGATGTACTACTCTCCAATAAGGGAGTAGGTACAGTTACCTCGTCAAGTTCTACTTTCTTCCCACTCACTTCTTTCGAGAGAAACTCCTTCTCCAGAAAGTTTCCGAATTTAGCAACAAAAGTCTTGCCTTCAGATCTGTGATAGAAGGTGTATCCAATAGTTTCCTTTGGATATCCTATGAAGACACATTTTTCCGATTTGGGTTCGAGCTTATCAGGTTGAAGCTTCTTCACATAAGCATCGCAGCCCCAAACTTTCAGAAACGACAACTTTGGTTTCTTGCCAAACCACAGTTCATAAGTCGTCGTCTCAACGGATTTTGATGGTGCCCTATTTAACGTGAATGCGGCCGTCTCTAGAGCGTATCCCCAAAACGATAGCGGTAAATCAGTAAGAGACATCATAGATCGTACCATATCTAGTAAAGTACGATTACGACGTTCGGACACACCATTACGCTGTGGGGTTCCGGGTGGCGTGAGTTGCGAAACTATTCCACATTGTTTCAAATGTACACCAAACTCGTAACTCAAATATTCTCCTCCACGATCAGATCGTAGGAATTTTATTTTCTTGTTACGATGATTTTCAACTTCACTCTGAAATTCTTTGAACTTTTCAAACATTTCAGACTTGTGTTTCATTAAGTAGATATACCCATATCTGCTTAAGTCATCTGTGAAGGTGAGAAAATAATGATATCCGCCACGAGCCTCAACATTCATCGGACCACATACATCTGTATGTATGATTTCTAACAAATCTGTTGCTCTCTCCATAGTACCGGAGAACGGTGTTTTTGTCATCTTACCCATAAGGCACGGTTCGCAAGTACCAAGTGATTCATAATCAAGTGGTTCCAAAAGCCCATCAGTATGGAGTTTCTTCATGCGCTTTATACTGATATGACCTAAACGGCAGTGCCACAAATAAGTTGCACTATCATTATCAACTCTGCATCTTTTGGTTTCAACACTATGAATATGTCTATCACTACTATCAAGATTTAATAAAAATAGACCACTCTTTAAGGGTGCATGACCATAAAAGATATTACTCATGTAAATAGAACAACCATTATTCTCTGATTTAAATGAATAACCGTCTCGCATCAAACAAGATCCAGATATAATGTTCATGCTTAACGCTGGCACAAAATAACAATTATTTAGGTCTAATATTAATCCCGAAGGTAGATGTAGAGGTAGCGTGCCGACTGCGATCACATCGACTTTGGAACCATTTCCCACGCGCATCGTCA
The DNA here is from genome assembly GCF_002162155.2 of Triticum dicoccoides. Classification (NCBI taxonomy): domain Eukaryota; kingdom Viridiplantae; phylum Streptophyta; class Magnoliopsida; order Poales; family Poaceae; genus Triticum; species Triticum dicoccoides. Next base: position 510,266,748 of record NC_041386.1, on the reverse strand, counting down.
CCTCGTCCTTAGCCAATCTTCGCTTAATCCGTAGTCCCTGTTTCGAGTTGCAAATATTAGCAACAGAACCAGTATCAAATACCCAGGTGCTACTGCGAGCATTAGTAAGGTACACATCAATAACATGTATATCACATATACCTTTGTTCACCTTGCCATCCTTCTTATCCGCCAAATACTTGAGGTAGTTTCACTTCCAGTGACCAGTCTGCTTGCAGTAGAAGCACTCAGTTTCAGGCTTAGGTCCAGGTTTGGGTTTCTTCTTTTGAGCAGCATCTTGCTTGCTGTTCTTTTTGAAGTTCCCCTTCTTCTTCCCTTTGCCCTTTTTCTTGAAACTAGTGGTCTTGTTGACCATCAACACTTGATGATCCTTCTTAATTTCTACCTCGCAGCTTTCAACATTGCGAAGATCTCGGGAATAGTCTTATTCATCCCTTGCATATTATAGTTCATCATGAAGCTCTTGTAGCTTGGTGGCAGTGATTGGAGAATTCTGTCAATGACGCAATCATCTGGAAGATTAACTCCCAATTGAATCAAGTGATTATTATACCCAGACATTTTGAGTATATGCTCACTGAAAGAACTGTTCTCCTCCATCTTGCAGCTATAGAACTTATTGGAGACTTCATATCTCTTAATCCGGGCATTTGCTTGAAATATTAACTTCAAGTCCTGGAACTTATTGGAGACTTCATATCTCTTAATCCGGGCACTCCTGGAACGTCGTTGAAGTCCCGATTCTAAGCCGTAAAGCATGGCACACTGAACTATCGAGTAGTCATCAGCTTTGCTCTGCCAGACGTTCATAACATCTGGTGTTGCTCCAGCAGCAGGCCTGGCACCTAGCGGTGCTTCCAGGACGTAATTCTTCTATGCAGCAATGAGGATAATCCTCAAGTTACGTACCCAGTCCGTGTAATTGCTACCATCATCTTTCAACTTTGCTTTCTCAAGGAACGCATTAAAATTCAACGGAACAACAACACGGGCCATCTATCTACAATCAAACATGAATAAGCAAGATACTATCAGGTACTAAGTTCATGATAAATTTAGGTTCAATTAATCATATTACTTAAAGAACTCCCACTTAGATAGACATCCCTCTAATCCTCTAAGTGATTACGTGATCCAAATCAACTAAACCATGTCCGATCATCACGTGAGATGGAGTAGCTTCATTGGTGAACATCACTATGTTGATCAAATCTACTATATGATTCACGCGCGACCTTTTGGTCTCTGTGTTCCGAGGCCATATCTGTATATGCTTGGCTCGTCAAGTATAACCTGAGTATTCCGCGTGTGCAACTGTTTTGCACCCGTTGTATTTGAACGTAGAGCCCATCACACCTGATCATCACGTGGTGTCTTAGCACGAAGAACTTTCGCAACGGTGCATACTCAGGGAGAACACTTCTTGATAATTAGTGAGAGATCATCTTATAATGCTACCGTCAATCAAAGCAAGATAAGATGCATAAAAGATAAATAGCACATGCAATCATTATAAGTGATATGATATGGCCATCATCATCTTGTGCTTGTGATCTCCATCTTCGAAGCACTGTCGTGATCACCATCGTCACCGGCGCGACACCTTGATCTCCATCGTAGCATCGTTGTCGTCTCGCCAATCTTATGCTTCCACAACTATCGCTACCGCTTAGTGATAAAGTAAAGCATTACAGCGCGATTGCATTGCATACAATAAAGCGACAACCATATGGCTCTTGCCAGTTGTTGATAACTCGGTTACAAAACATGATCATCTCATAGAATAAAATTTAGCATCATGTCTTGACCATATCACATCACAACATGCCCTGCAAAAACAAGTTAGACGTCCTCTACTTTGTTGTTGCAAGTTTTACGTGGCTGCTACGGGCTTAAGCAAGAACCAATCTTACCTACGCATCAAAACCACAACGATAGTTTGTTAAGTTGGTGCTGTTTTAACCTTCGCAAGGACCGGGCGTAGCCACACTCGGTTCAACTAAAGTTGGAGAAACTGTCACCCGCTAGCCACCTTTGTGCAAAGCACGTCGGGAGAACCGGTCTCGAGTAAGCGTACGCGTAATGTCGGTCCGGGCCGCTTCGTCCAACAATACCGCCGAACCAAAGTATGACATGCTGGTAAGCAGTATGACTTATATCGCCCACAACTCCTTGTGTTCTACTCGTGCAAATAACATCAACACATAAAACCTAGGCTCGGATGCCACTGTTGGGGAACGTAGTAATTTCAAAACAATTCCTACGCACACGCAAGATCATGGTGATGCATAGCAACGAGAGGGGAGAGTGTGATCTACGTATCCTTGTAGATCGACAACGAAAGCGTTAGCAAAACGTTCTTGATGTAGTTGTACGTCTTCACGACCCGACCGATCAAGCACCGAAACTACGGCACCTCCGAGTTCTAGCACACGTTCAGCTCTATGACGATCCCCGGACTCTGATCCAGCAAAGTGTCGGGGGAAGAGTTCCGTCACCACAACGGCGTGGTGACGATCTTGATGTACTACCGTCGCAGGGCTTCGCCTAAGCACCGCTACAATATTATCGAGGACTATGATGGAAGGTGGCACCGCACACGGCTAAGAATATGATCACATGGATCAACTAGTGTCTCTAGGGGTGCCCCCTGCCTCCGTATATAAAGGATCAAAGGGGGGGTGCGGCCGGCCAGGAGAGGGCGCACCAGGAGGAGTCCTACTCCCTCCGGGAGTAGGATTCACCCCTTTCCTAGTTGGAATAGGATTTGGGAGGGGGGAAAGAGGAGAGAGAGAAGGAAGGGGGCATCGCCCCCCTCTCCTTGTCCTATTCGGACTAGGGGGGAGGGGCGCGCGGCCCAGCCCTGGCCACCTCTCCTCTCTTCCACTAAGGCCCACTAAGGCCCATATACCTCCCGGGGGGTTCCGGTAACCTCCCGGTACTCCGGTAAAATCCCGATTTCACCCAGAACACTTCCGATATCCAAATATAGGCTTCCAACATATCAATCTTTATGTCTCGACCATTTTGAGACTCCTCGTCATGTCTGTGATCACATTCGGGACTCCGAACTTCTTCGGTACATCAAAACTCATAAACTCATAATATAACTGTCATCGAAACCTTAAGCGTGCGGACCCTACGGGTGCGAGAACAATGTAGACATGACCAAGACACATCTCCGGTCAATAACCAATAGCGGAACCTAGATGCTCATATTGGCTCCTACATATTCTACGAAGATCTTTTATCGGTCAGACCGCATAACAACATACGTTGTTCCCTTTGTCATCGGTATGTTACTTGCCCGAGATTCGATAGTCGGTATCTTAATACCTAGTTCAATATCGTTACCGGCAAGTCTCTTTACTCGTTTCATAATACATCATCTCACAACTAACTCATTAGTTGTAATGCTTGCAAGGCTTATGTGATGTGTATTACCGAGAGGGCCCAGAGATACCTCTCCGACAATCGGAGTGACAAATCCTAATCTCGAAATACGCCAACCCAACATGTACCTTTGGAGACACCTTTAGAGCACCTTTATAATCATCCAGTTACGTTGTGACGTTTGGTAGCACACAAAGTGTTCCTTCGGAAAACGGGAGTTGCATAATCTCATATTAATAGGAACATGTATAAGTCATGAAGAAAGCAATAGCAACATATTAAACGATCGGGTGCTAAGCTAATGGAATGGGTCATGTCAATCAGATCATTCACCTAATGATGTGATCCCGTTAATCAAATAACAACTCTTTGTCCATGGTTAGGAAACATAACCATCTTTGATTAACGAGCTAGTCTAGTAGAGGCATACTAGTGACACTCTGTTTGTCTATGTATTCACACATGTATTATGTTTCCGGTTAATACAATTCTAGCATGAATAATAAACATTTATCATGATATAAGGAAATAAATAATAACTTTATTATTGCCTCTAGGGCATATTTCCTTCAAAATCGACCCCACTCTTTTTACTGAGAAGGTCAAAGGGGAGTTGTTTGTATGCCAACTATATGTTGATGATATTATCTTTGGTTCCCCTAACAAAACTTTCAATGAGGAATTTGCCGCTCTCATGACCTCAAAGTTCAAGATATCCATGATGGGAGAGTTGAAGTTCTTTCTCGGGTTTGAAATCAAGCAAAGAAGAGAAGGAACCTTCATCGACCAAGCCAAGTATACTCAAGACATGCTCCAGAGATTCAAGTTAAGTGATGTCAAGCCGGCTTCCACTCCAATGCCCGTCAAATGCCAACTTGACATTGATCCCAATGGTAAAGCGGTGGATCAAAAGGTATATCGCCCCATGATTGGCTCCCTGCTTTACCTTTGTGCATCTAGACCGGATATCAAGTTGAGTGTGGGAAATTGTGCATGGTTTCAAGACGCACCTATGGAAAGTCACTTTGTGGCGGTTAAGTGTATCTTTTGATATTTGGCTCATACCCCAAACTTTGGCTTATGGTACCTAAGAGGAGCTAACTTCAATCTTGTGGGTTTTTCAGACTCGGATTGGGCGGGAGACAAAGTGGATAGGAAGTCCACTTCCGGAGGGTGCCAATTCCTTTGTTGCTCTTTGGTGAGTTGGTCTTCCAAGAAGCAAAGTTGTGTGTCTCTCTTGTCCACCGAAGCGGAATATGTGGCGACCGGTAGTTGTTGTGCACAACTTCTATGGATGAGCCAAACTTTGAAGGATTACGATGTCATTTGTGACAAAGTGCCTCTTTGGTGTGACATGAAAGTGCCATCAAGATTTCTCTCAACCCGGTGCAACACTTCAAGACGAAGCATATTGAGATTCGGTATCATTTCATCCAGGATCACATTAGGCGAGGGGAGATCAAGCTCAACTATGTTAACACCCATGATAACCTTGTAGATATCTTCACAAAGCCCTTGGATGAAGCAAGATTTCGCGAGTTAAGGCATGAGATAAATATCATTGATTCGAGCAATATGGCTTAAACCCTTGCACATCCCACCATACTCATCGTGATGTCTTGTTTAGGTGTAGACATGGACATAGGGGGGGTGTTGTTATCTCAATGAACTCTCCCTCCCCCCATTATGCACAAATTGATCAAGTCTTTCACATTAGCCATTTTTATGGTACTTGTGCTTCAAACATGAGTTTTGGTCATGGGCCCAAGGTTAAAATCTTCGCGGCGCCATACCTATTGACTCAAACATAGGTGGCCTCGACCATCGCCCTCTCTTGGAGAGGTGTGTGCTTCTTGTCCCCTTGCTGGTATTCTTCGTGTTGTTGTGTTTGCTCTCTCTTTTTGTCGGTTCTTCTTGAGCTAAGCCCTTCTTGAGTGTCTAGTCTTTGAGTCTTGGCTGGGTGGTACTACCGCTGGGAGTGCGCGGTACTACCGTTTATGAGTTACAAGTGGTACTACTGCCCGCCCGAGCGGTACTACCGATGCGGGGCGGGACTTAGGGGTTATGTTGGGGCAGGGGGAGGTTCCTTCTCCCCCATAAAAATTCGCACAACCCACTCGCTCCCCTTGTCTCTCCAGCGTCGACTTGTCGTGGGAGAGCTCCGACGGCCGCCGTCTCTGGGCCGTCCCTCTCCATTTCCTTCAGTGGAATCGATCCCCACCCCGTCCTCTTGCCATGGATGTCGGTATTGCCCCCGTTCTCATTCTCATTGTGCTTAGATTTTAGATCTAGTGTTTAGGGGCAATAGTTGATGCATCTCTCAATTTTTGGCTAAATCAAGTCTTGAGTAGGTTGGCGAAGGAGTCTAGACTGTTTGGATTGATGTTTGGTAGGATTATTTTTGAATTTGGCAACCCAGTAGTGCCGGATTTGACCACGGCAGTAGGGAACCGTCATTCCCTCGCCTGGAGCAGTACTCCCTCTCCCCTGGAGCGGTACTACCGCTAGGGCGGTACTGCCGCTTACTGTCCACGGTACTACCGCCGGATGCCCACTTCCATCATTCTCTTACCAAATTTCGATCCTTTTTGTTTTGTTTGGTGGCTTATGCTCGTTCTTTATTGTTGTTCCTTGTGTCCGCATGTCTGGTTCTAGGTGATGACCCATCTGAGCAACATGTACACCGTGTCAACCCCGGGCGTTCAACTTCAAAGCGCAACCACACCTCTGAGACAGCGGCTACCTCATCAAGTGCTCCTCCTCCTCCTCAGTCGAAGAAGAAGATTGCGGTCAAGCCCAAGCCTAGGGCCAAGTATGTGACTGAGATGTCTGCAAAGGAGTTCTGGGAAAAGCGTCGGCGGAACCCATATATGGAAGATCAAGAACCCACTTTGGTAAACCGTCCTTTCTGGAACCGCTTTTAGTGGGCCATCTACTTTGATGTGATCAAAGCGAAGAAGAATCTCTATGTTGATGTTCGGACCATCGATACTGACTATATGGAGAAGGATCCTACCTACTTTGGCGAAGCCCTTGAGATGTGTTCTCAGCTGAACATTCTCAGGATCATGCAGTTCAACAAGGACTTTGATGCTGATTTGGTGGCTCAGTTTTATGCCATGGTCCATCTTGGAACAGATGAGGAAAGAACTCTCCTACCTCTTGAGCATGCATTGGTTTTCCCTTGAAGAGGAAAGGGTGATGCAGCAAAGTAGTGTAAGCATTTCCCTCAGTTTTGAGAACCAAGGTATCAATCCAGTAGGAGACAACGCACAAGTCACCTAGTACCTGCACAAACAATCAAGAACCTTGCAACCAACGTGATAAAGGGGTTGTCAATCCCTTCATGGTCACTCGCAAAAGTGATATATGATAAAGATAACAAAGTAAATATTTTTGGTATTTTTGTTGTATAGATTGGAAAATAAAGATTGCAAAATAGTACACAAGATGCGATGTAAATAAAAGAGATGCAATATAATAAGAAAGAGACCGGGGGGCACAGGTTTCACTAGTGGCTTCTCTCAAGATAGCATGTATTACGGTGGGTGAACAAATTACTACCGAACAATTGATAGAAAAGCGCATAGTTATGAGAATATCTAAGGCAATGATCGTGAATATAGGCATCATGTCCGTGTCAAGTAGATCGAAACAATTCTGCATCTACTACTATTACTCCACACATCGACCGCTATCCAACATGCATCTAGAGTATTAAGTTCATAAGAACAGAGTAACACATTAAGCAAGATGGCATGATGCAGAAGGATAAACTTAAACAATATGATATAAACCCCATATTTTTATCCTCGATGGCAACAATACAATACGTGCCTTGATGCCCCTACTGTCACTGGGAAAGGACACCGCAAGATTGAACCCAAAGCTAAGCACTTCTCCCATTGCAAGAAAGATCAATCTAGTAGGCCAAACTAAACCGATAATTCGAAGAGACTTGCAAAGATATCAAATTATGTATATAAGAATTTCGAGAAGAACCAAATAATATTAATAGATAATCTTGTTCATAAACCCACAATTCATCGGATCTCGGCAAACACACCGCAAAAGAGTATTACATCGAATAGATCTTCATGAACATCGAGAAGAACTTTGTATTGAGAATCAAAGAGAGAGAAGAAGCCATCTAGTTAATAACTATGGACCTGAAGCTCTATGGTAAACTACTCACGCTTCATCGAAGAGGCTATGGTGTTGATGTAGAAGCCCTTCGTGATCGATTCCCCCTCTGGCAGATCGTCGGAAGAGGCCCCAAGATGGGATCTCACGGGTACAGAAGGTTGCGGCAGTGGAAAAGTGGTTTCATGGCTCTCTGCGATTGATCTAGGGTATAAGAGTATATATATATATATGCGAAAGAAGTACGTCGGTGGAGCTACGAGGGGCCCACGAGGGTGGGGGCGTGCCTACCCCCCTGGGCGCGCCCTCCTGCCTCATGGTCGCCTTGTGGCATTCCAGACTTCAATTCTACCTCTTCTGGTTTGCTTTCGGTCCAAGAAAGATCATCACAAAGGTTTCATTCCGTTTGGTATTCCTTTTCTGCAAAACTCTAAAATAGGAAAAAAAATCAGAAACTGGCATTGGGCCTTCGGTTAATAGGTTAGTCCCAAAGATAATATAAAAGAGCATACTAAAGCCCATTAAACATCCAAAACAGATAATCTTATATATATACTATTAAAGGAGAATCGAACGTCATGATGGTTCGACCTCCGATATTACCCCGTGCCAAAATAGAGCGAAGGAAGCAACCCACGTTTGATGATAGAAAAAAAAACTCCACGATCTCCACCTCCTCCCCGACTTTCCCCTTCCCCAGGCACGACCCATCTGCAAATCTTCTCCCGCACCCACCCTGCGCCTCCCAGTCCAAAGGACGCCACCACTCTCCGGCGATCCCCGACACCTCCTCTTGTGTGGGAGTAACTCCCTCTACGCCCGTCTATTGTGTGCCGCTACCGACCCGCCCATGGACCTTTTGGGCATGGTCGGGGCCGGCACCACACCACGACGGTGGAGGCAGCGACTAAGGTCTAGCAGCTAAGGCACAGGAGCTGCAGCGGTGGAGGCCGTCACGGAGGTCGATGAGGAGGAGAAAGGCTCGACGGAGTGTGGCCTTTCCAGAATGCCCACGTCGATGGCGCGCCACCGCTCTCGCTGGTGGGGTCAATTTCGCCGCGCCTCATCGCCCTCAAATCCCAACTACCTCGATGTCGATCCTGTTTCTATCCCCAAAGAAATCGTTGCAGTCGGCCTCCTCCTTCATCGCTCGCATCGGCCAATCCGACATCTCCTTATATCCTCTCACCCACGGTCTCTCACTTTCCCGGCGCCGACCCCTGCTCCGTCTCCGCCCGCCATCCCCTTGACCCGAGTCATCTTCCGGTGCAATAGATAAGTCGGCAAGCTCACTGAGGCCCATGGTCCGGCTACACTTGCCGGAGCCATCAGTAGGGACCAAGCAAGCCAACCCGCATGACGTGCTTACAGCATCTCGTCGGTGGCTACGGTGAAGGTGCGTGCCACTTAGACCAAGTACAAGGACAAGGGTAGGGCCAACAACCTGGACTTTAGGACGCATTGTCAAGGGTGCGTTGATCTTGATCCTCTCATTTGTTTTTGTGACTCTCCTGCAGGTGCGTGTAGCGCCTGTTGCTCTTGCATTCCAGAAATTTTGATAAATTCTGTGGTTCTTATATTATTACAGTAGCACACCTTGTGATCCTCTGCCTCTTAAATGTTTACTGGGATCTTCCTTGACTTGTCTTTCACACAACCATGATTGATTGGGCGTTTTGACTACGGAGTTGTGTCGTGAGATTAATTTGGTGTAGATTGCAATTTCAGTGGAGGAATGATTTTCAGATCAAGTGGAGAATAAACTGATTCTTCATCTTTTTTTTGTTCGACACAAATATATGCCATGGGTCTGATAGCAGATTGAAGAGCCGCTTAATGAAAGAATATATTTGTACCAAATGTATTTGTACCCATAGTACTAATGTTGTGTGTTCTTCTGCCATCAGGTGATTGAAGATGGTTGTGACCAATTTCAGAGGTGCAAAGCCATTGCACATTGTTGGTAGGAATTGGGATTGGAAGATACTCGATTGAGAAACTCCTTTGTTTTTTGATTATAGGTATACTCCTATCTTTGTGGAAAGTACTAGAAGAATAACAATTATTAATGATAATTGTTCTCTAGGTGTTTTGGTGGGATAATAGAAACAAGCTTATATCGCTATATGTTCTCTAGGTGTTCCTGAAGGAGGAGATAGGCAATACCACTAATTCTTATATCGCTATATGCTCTCATGTTGTAGATTACAAGGAGCCGTACGACCTACAGAAAGTGATGGATTATGAGATGTGGCAAATTAAAAGAAAAATTGTGTTGCCATGCCAAATGTGTGCAGCGTGCCACCATGTGGATCTCCTCTGCGTAGATTCAACGGCATGGACCTAGCAGCAGTGTGGCGGTGGGCAATAATAACCTTTGGCCTTAGCGGTGAGTCATGGCAGCAGACTGGTTCAGGACAGAATTAGTGGTACTGCATTTCTATTTTTCTGCAGTTGATCCTGGATCTATTTGTTCTCCCTCTTAACTGTGAATAGCATGCCAAATTCGCCTTTAGTAATAGAGATGTACATACCTTGGTGTACAAGGACCCATTGTACTCCTTTTTTGTAGCCTCATAATCTGTCCATATACATGTTGTAGACCGTACAAACTAGCACGGTGTTACTGAGAGCACAGTTCTATGATACCTTTGGGTCACCACACCGGACCAAAAGTATGGTGTTGTTCTTTTATTGCTGATGTGTCATAGAAGTGAGATGTCTTATTGCTTATGAATATCTCTGTGCTTTGTTAAATTTTGCCTGACAATGATGACATGTGTTCAATTTATGATTTAATCTTTAAGCAAGAGGTGAAAATCGATCTTAGATTCAGCATTATGAACCTGACTATTTATACCTGTCCGATCATTCATCCTCGTGTATAACCACATTTCATTCTATATCAGATAATCCCTATGGGTTTGAGTAATATTTATCCTATTTTAGGTATCAAAATTTCCTCACTGCTGGTGCTGCTCTGTAGTAATTTGGCTAAAGGTTCCAAAATTGGCATGTAGGAAGCAGGCTGCCTCTCAAACATGTTTAAAACTTTTTTGTTAATAAGCCTGTTTATAACTTTGCCTTGAAATCTCGTAGCATGGTCGATATACTTATTTTACATTCTAAACTTTTTCCAAAACAATTCACCCTCACTGAGGCATTGGTTGATGTGAAGCATGAGGCAAATTTGATTGCACATTTGTTCAAGTTACTTACTGTGGGTTGCAGGGATATAGCGATTGTCACAAGTCCTTGATTACCCATATTTATGTTTTTCCCTTCATGTGTGCCCTTTCTCGTAGTGAACAACAAGAGCTCTACGACAATTCTTTGCAGTTGGAAGAAATGCCACATAAGAAAAGAAGGTATTGTGAGCCAGATCCACATATGAAGACCGACAGAGAAGTAGTGAAGGAAGATGAAAACCATTTTTCTCCTCAAAAAAAGAATATGGAGACCATCATCAAACTTTACCTATTTGTGTTTCGGGTGGGACTTACATGCAGAGAAACAGACATGAGGGTCTCCAAGAATGGAGCGAAGTGGGAGAAATACATTGGAGTTTGTGAACAAATTTTAGAGTTTTGATAGAAGGACCAATTGGTTCAATACTTGGTCATGAAACTATATGATTTTGTAAATAAATGATGTGGCATCCAATATGAACTCAAATTGTTTTTCACATATCTTTGTGGTTCAAATTCCATTTGGTAGGCAAGCATGTACTGATGGAACTATCTCCAGTTTCTATTTATCATCAACAGATTTTGGTAAGAGTTCGAGCATCTTTTGTTTGCATCTTCCATAACTAGTATGTTTTGATACTCTTGCTTTGACAAGACAATGTCAATAAGTTCAACTTAAGAAAATCACACGAACCATTTATTTGAATAGCCTGGTAGTCCGAAATCCAAATAGTTGAGAAACATGCACCTACATATGAGCGTTACCAATCCATAAAAACAATGAATGACAAGCATAGTAAGAGCTAGCTTATCATGTCATAGTGAAAATTTATGGATTGAAGTAGAGTGATGACACCAAAGCTAGAGCAAGGAGTGGACCGAGATTAAAGAGGGGAAACGAATGTTTGTCTTGTTTGGTTAGTTGTTGGGACAAATACAACCAAAGTAACATTGTTATGTTGTCCCGTGGCAACGCACGGGTATTTAGCTAGTATAATAGCATGGAATATCAAAAATTATAGATACGTTGGAGACGTATCAAGCATCCCCAAGCTTAATTTCTGCTCGTCCTCGGGTAGGTAAATGATAAAAACAAATTTTTTGATGTGGAATGTGAGGGAGTCCTAGATTAGGGGGTCTCCGGACAGCCGGACTATATCCTTTGGCCGGACTGTTGGACTATGAAGATACAAGATTGAAGACTTCGTCCCATGTCTGGATGGGACTCTCCTTGGCGTGGAAGGCAAGCTAGGCAATACGGATATATAGATCTCCTCCCTTGTAACCGACTATGTGTAACCCTAGCCCCCTCCGGTGTCTATATAAACCGGAGGGTTTAGTCCGTAGGACAATATACAATCATACCATAGGCTAGCTTCTAGGGTTTAGCCTCTATGATCTCGTGGTAGATCAACTCTTGTAATACTCATATCATCAAGAACAATCAAGCAGGACGTAGGGTTTTACCTCCATCAAGAGGGCTCGAACCTGGGTAAACATCGTGTCCCCTGCCTCCTGTTACCATCCGCCTTAGATGCACAGTTCGGGACCCCCTACCCGAGATCCGACGGTTTTGACACTAACATTGGTGCTTTCATTGAGAGTTCCACTATGTCGTCACCGTAAGGCTTCATGGCTCTTTCGATCATCAGTAGCGATGCGGTCCTGGGTGAGGTTTTCCTCCCCGAACAGATCTTTGTATTCAGCGGCTTCGCACTGCGGGCCAATTCACTTGGCCATCTGGAGCAGATCGAGAGCTACGCCCCTGGCCATCAGGTCAGATTCGGAAACTTAAACTACACCACGATATCCGCAGAGACTTGATCTTTGACGGATTCGAGCATGTGTCAGGTGCGCCGCACAGTCACGACGAGCACGATGTAACTCTACCGTCGGACAGTGTTCGGGAGATCGCATCTGCAACTACTCCGGCTTTCAATCCGGAGCAAATCGCGCCATCTAAGGACGGAGGGATAGACCCCGCCATGGAGGCTGCACTCTCAGTGGCGATGGAGCTGGATACTGATTTCGCCCCTTACGAGAGCCGTGTTGCCGAACCACTGGATTCGTCCCCGGCCACGGACTCTGAGCCACCTGCATCCGCGCCTATCGAATCCGACTGGGCGCCGATCATGGAATTCACCTCCACGGATATCTTTCAGCACTCACCTTTCGGCGATGTGCTAAATTCATTAAGGTCTCTCTCCTTGTCAGGAGAACCTTGGCCGAACTATGTCCGGCTAGAATAGGATGCGGACGACAAAGAAATTCGATGCCCACCCACCACCCACTTAGTAGCCACTGTCGATGATTTAACCGACATGCTCAACTTCGACTCCGAAGACATCGACGACATGGACGAAGATGCAGGAGATGAACAGGAACCAGCGCCCACAGGGCGCCGGACAGCCATATCATCACATGACATATACATGGTGGATACACCCAAAGAATGCAATGGCGAAGAGACAGCGGAGGATGGCCCCTCCAAGAAGCAACCCAAGTGCCGATGTCAGCGGCGCCGCTCTAAGTCCCGCCATAGCAAAAATAGTGATAACAACGCAAGAGAAAATAACACTCCAGTCGACTCTGGAGGAAACGACGACCACATTGCCCCGGTGGCAGAGCACGTTGAAGCTGCAAGCGGCGAACATAGTACGGATCCGACGTCCGAACACGGCGACGCTGAGGATAAACCTCATCAAACCCCCTCTCGGGAGGAAAAAGTCCGGACAAAGATGCACACATCATCCCAGAAACGCACTTGGAGCAAGAGAACCTCTGCAGAAGGCTTATTGCCATAGTGAGGAGTCTGAAGAAGCATAAGCAAAGGCTTAAGGCTGCACAAAATATGCTCAACAGCAGGTGGAACAAAGTGCTCGACAACGAAGCAAAGTACGGTGGAAGTTACCACACAAAGAGCTATCCAAAGCGCAAGCTACTACCTAAATTCGATGATGAGGCCTTAGAGCCCACACAGCCAAAAAATGAAACAGCCAACCGGCCGGATCCACCACCTTGTGACCGCGATTGAGCGGCTAACAAAGTCGCACATAAGTCAACACACGATCTACGCGAGGACTTGCGACAAAAGTCCGGTACGACCAGATCCATCTATGGATCTAGGAAGCGCGCTCCGGCACAAAATCAAAATCGAATACTACAACCGTCCGAACGCCATGGCACATCCCAATACAGCGCCGCACACCCCCTATGTTTCACCGATTAGGTGCTGGACCACGAATTCCCAGAAGGATTCAAACCAGTGAACATAGAGGCATACGACGGGACCACAGACCCTAGGGTCTGGATAGAGGACTTTATCCTCCATATCCATATGGCTCGCGGAGATGATCTCCATGCCATCAAATACTTGCCCCTCAAGCTTAAAGGACCAGCTCAGCACTGGCTGAAAAGCCTCCCCGAAAACTCAATTGGAAGTTGGGAGGAGCTCGAGGACGCTTTTCGGGCTAATTTTCAAGGGACCTATGTCCGACCTCCGGATGCATACGATTTAAGCCATATAATTCAACAGCCCAGAGAGTTCGCCCGAAAGCTTTGGAACAGGTTTCTCACTAAGAAGAACCAAATCGTCGATTGTCCGGACGCCGAAGCCTTAGCAGCTTTCAAACACAGCGTCCGAGACAAATGACTTGCCAGACACCTCGGCCAAGAAAAACCGAGAACAATGGCAGCCCTAACAAGCCTCATGACCCGATTTTGCACGGGCGAAGACAGCTGGTTAGCCCGCAGTAGCACCAGCGACCCAAGCACATCCGAAGTCAGGGATGGCAATGGAAAACCATGACGCAATAAAAACAAGCATCGATATAAAGAAGATAGCCCAGATAATACGGCGGTCAACGCCGAATTCAGGGGCTCTCGACCAGGTCAGCGGAAAAGGCCTTTCAAAGGCAACAGAGACGGACCGTCGGGCCTAAACAAGATTCTTGACAAACTATGTCAGATTCATGGCACCCCCGATAAACCAGCAAATCACACCCACAGAGAATGGTGGGCCTTCAAGCAGGCAGGTAAGCTAAACGCCGAACACAAAGGGGGGAGACACAAAGCGAAGACGAGGACGAACCTCGCCAGCAAAGCACTGGAGGACAGAAAAAATTCCCACCAGAGGTCAAAACAGTAAACATGATCCATGTGACGAACAGAAGAAGCAAATATGCACTCCGAGACACACGTGCCATAGAGCCCGTCACCCCTCGGTTCAACCCCTGGTTGGCCTGCCCGATCACTTTTGATTGCGGGGATCACGTGGCAAGCATCCGGCACGAAGGATTGGCTGCCTTGGTGTTAGACACAATAATAAACAGATACCATCTCACACGAGTCCTCATGGACGGCGACAGTGGTCTAAATCTGATATATCAGGACATGGTCCGCAAAATGGGGATAGACCCGACACAAATAAGCCACATTAATACTACCTTCAAGGGAGTAATACCAGGACAAGAGGCCCGCTGTACGGGCTCTCTATTGCTAGAGGTTGTATTCGGTTCTCCCGATAACTTCCGAAGCGAAAGGTTAACTTTCTACATCGCTCCATTCCGAAGTGGCTATCAAGCACTACTCGGAAGAACGACTTTCGCTCGTTTTAATGCAATACCACATTATGCTTCTCTCAAGCTTAAGATGCCCAGTCCACGTGGCACCATCACAGTTAGCGGAAATATTGAGTGTTTTCTACGCGCGGAAGAGTGTGCGGTAGCTTTAACAGCCAAACACTAGACGGCCTCACCAACCAGAAAAAATGACAGGTCGTCAAGACCACGGGCACGGTTAGACGAGTCCGGTGCACCATTACATATACACGAGGTTGGTTTGATGATCAAACCCTTCTAGATGGTACCAGGGGCTTCCCGCGTGTAATCAGGGCTAGTCCGACTCAACTTGACTTATCTTGAATTTTAATAGTCCATTGATAATAACCAATTTTTTGACACGGCAACTTTCACCTAAGTTATTCTCTTTTACAGATGACAATCGTGCTACACTCGTCCAGGACACGGCACAACGGGGACACAGGTGCAGACATGCAGCACGGACCTGCTCAAAGGTTTCTTTTCAGATTAAGACCCTGCGTAAACCTTTTTTTATTGTCTCTTGTTGTTCACATCCTCCGGATACTCAATACAACCGAGAAGGATGCTGACGTTATTGGCATGTGGCCACGTCAGGATATTGCACGTACCTGGACACTCGGGGTTTAT
Source organism: Triticum dicoccoides (assembly GCF_002162155.2). Classification (NCBI taxonomy): domain Eukaryota; kingdom Viridiplantae; phylum Streptophyta; class Magnoliopsida; order Poales; family Poaceae; genus Triticum; species Triticum dicoccoides. The sequence continues at coordinate 510,250,796 of NC_041386.1, read as the reverse complement.
TGTTAAGGGCCTCGTTCAGCCCGGCATATGTTATAAAGACCGAATACCTTAGGGAGTGTTCGGCGTCGCGAGTTTGGCCTTATATGTATCAGCTTCGAATCATGTCTTTGGTCAAATTTTGGGTTTGCCTAGCTCCCACGTTTTGGTACCTTACGTTCCGCTATATCGGCTAAGGTAGCACTGGGAGAACTACTGCGATTGTGCCCTGGTTCATCCGGATGAGCACCTCAGTAGAGAAAGCCGAAAACTGACTGTCATGATAAAGTGCGAGACTGGTCAGCCACTCGATGACTCAACGGAATCTTCGGGATTCCTCCACATTAACGAAGGGCCGTTTCCCGGTCATGTACGTACGCGCCCCATACTCGGACGAGCGCAGAAGTACCAGGGGCTATATAGTAGCCCCACCGTCAAACTCCTATGGCTAAGTGAAAGTGTTAAAGCAATATAGTCCGATTGCCTCATTCGCTGCGCTACCACCTCCTTAATGGACCAAGACGTTGGATCAAGTGTGAATACGTGTTTTTTACGAACACCCCCGCATTATATGCGTGGGGGCGGAAGCCGACGACTGCAAACTTTCAGGTTATATACATATCTACATAAACGGACGCACAGGAGGCATCATAATACTTTCAGGCAAAAGTATAAACATAGACATGATAACTCAATAAAACATTGTTTTTACAATGGGGGTACATGTCACCAGAACATAATATTCTTCGAGCACTGTGCCTCTATCGAACGAGCGCCTTCAAGGACCTCTTCAAAGTAGTGCTCGGCAGCTACTCGGCCCACGGCCGAACCCTGTGTTGCAATAGCGGTGGCCTCCATATCTGCCTAGTATGTCTTGACACGGGCAAGTGCCATCCGCGCACCCTCTATGCACGCCGACCTCTTCATAGCGTCGATGTGCGGCACAGCGCCAAGGAATTGTTGCACTAAACTAAAGTAACTATTCGGCCTTAGCCCTCCCGGCCACAGATGATCCACAACAGACCTCATGGCAAGTCCAGACAACCTATGGAGCTCGGCCCACTCGGACATTCGCTCATTCAACAGCAGCGGACACACTGGGGCATGAAACTGTGACCAGAACAGTTTCTCCACTTCACGATCTTTTTGATCCTTGAAGTACTCGGCCGCATCAGCAACACTTGCTGCCAAATCCACGTACGAGTCTGCAGAACTCCATAGTTGATCAAGAGGTGCATACTTCGGATCTCCAAACTTAGTCCGCAACAAAAAGGGCTTCCCAGCTGTGATATCTCCAGCTTGATGCAGCTCCTCCTTCGTCGCTCGTATTTTGGAGAGGGCTTCCTTGGCTGCTACCATGGCCTTCTCCAGGCCCGTCGCCTTCGCACGGTTTTCTTCTTCAAGAAGCTGGTAACGGTCGGCAGCATCTTTCAACTCAACGGCCATCTTGGCCATTCTTTCCTTGCTCTGGCAATGTGCGTCCTGTTCGGCCCTCAGCTCTTCGACCGCCTTCAGAGCGGCCGCATTACTATTCCTGGCTTGTTCCTTGGCCCGGGCAAGTTCCGCCCGGAGGGTCTCCACGGTGGCAGCTCCATCTGCAGGCACAACATATTAAAGATACTGGCATCATGCTCCTCTCACTATGCATTGATCACCAGAGAAATCACTTACCCTGTGCCTTGTCAAGCCGCTTGTTGACAAGCACGATGTCGGCATCTGCCGCATCAAGTTGTCGCTTTAGCTCGGCAAACTCATCAGTCCGGCTAGCCACCGGACCTTCAGCCACATGCACATAAAGGCGGTCTGGTTATTACCTGGGACTATGATCCTCTGTTTGCCGCCATTTTCGACGGCAACCAGAGTCTCAAGGGCTACTATCTGCATAGGGCACACCTAGCGTGTGCGGTACTGTCAAAAACATACACTATTTCAAGTACCTCAAAGCCTTTCAGCAGACTCATAAAAGCTTCGTGCAATCCGCTTTCAGCGGATGAAATCCTTTCAATTACCGTACCCATTACCGTACGATGCGCTTCTGAGATGGCCGCCTGCTCCAGAAGATCCTTCAGTGCGTCCGACCGCACACTGTACGGTTCCGGACTCTTTCTGTTGCTCTATTTAGGAGCCGAATACTAAGGACTCCGGGTAGCCAAAGGATTACCCTCTGGCCTTGGCGGATCAGGAGAAACCCTCCGCGAAGACACTTCAGGGTCGCCCGCCTCATGAGGCGGGGTGGCAGGGGGAGGTGTTTCGCTCTCCATCATCTCCGGAAGAAGATCCCCCGAAGACGAACTCTGTCGAGAAGGGCTACGATCTGAACTACAAGATATAAGCTCCGGTTATTGTCTTCAGAAGTACGTAGGATATTTTCACTATTAAAGTACTTTTTGATTACTTACATCTCGGTAGAGGGCTGATCCCCTTGCGGACATTGTGCGGCAAGAATACCCTCCGAAGAAGGACCCTTTGGCGAGGATTTCTTCCCCCGTTTGGAAGCCTTTGTTTCTGGATCTTCAGAGGTGGTCCTCTTCCTTCCTCGGGGAGAGGGAATGTCAGATTCTTCTCCCTGGTTATCCTCCTTTGCGGAGGTGCTAATTCCCTCGCTTGCGGCCTCTTTAGTCCCCCTTCATCTTCCTTTGAGGGCACCCAATAGGGCGCCGGCAAGAGCATTCTGTCCAGTACTGGATTGGCCAAGCCTTCGGGAAGGGTGGCCGAACACCTGATCAACTTTGCCATTGTTATCCAGTCCTGGTCAAAGAGCGACTTTTCAGAATGATGTCATGATAAAAAAAGGACAGCGTGTTCGGCCATGCATGGGATTACTTACTCGGGTAGCAGGGCGGTTGCAGCTCAGACCCGCATCCTCGGTGGTATCCGGACACTCTATTTGGGGTCCGAAGAACAATTTGTACATCTCCTTGAGCGTCATGTCGAGGAAGTGCTGGATGGTTCGCGGTCCTTCCGGGTTGAATTCCCACATACGGAGGTTTCGATGTTTGCAAGGCTGGACTCGACGAACTAGCATAACTTGCATTACCATAACCAGGCTGAAATCTCTCTCAAAGAGATCTCGGATGCGGCTCTGCAATATCGGCACATCCTTTGCTGGACCCCCAGCTCAGCCCCCTGCTGATCCATGACGTTAGTTGTGGTGGGGGGGGCAAGCAAAAGGCAGGGGCGGCTACCCACTTGGCACTTCGGGGAGCTGTGATATAAAACCACTCCCGCTGCCACAAACTGGACACCTCTGGGAAGGAACCCTCTGGCCATGGAGCATCAGCGCTTTTGCTTATTACGGCACCTCCGCACTCTGCGTGTCACCCCTCGATCATCTTCGGCTTCACATTGAAGGTCTTGAGCCACAGGCCGAAGTGAGGGGTAATGCGGAGGAAGGCCTCACATACGACGATGAACGACGAGATGTGAAGGAGGGAATCCGGGGCCAGATCATGGAAATCCAGCCCATAATAGAACATGAGCCCCCTAACAAATGGATCTAGAGCGAGGCCTAGTCCTCGGAGGAAGTGAGAGATGAACACAACACTCTCGTTGGGTGATACGTCCATTTTGCATCATGCTTTTATATCGATATTTATTGCATTATGGGCTATTATTTCACGTTATGTCACAATACTTATGGCTATTCTCTCTTATTTTACAAGGTTTACATAAAGAGGGAGAATGCCGGCAGCTGGAATTTTGGGGCTGGAAAAGGAGCAAATATTAGAGACCTATTCTGTGTAACTCCAAAAGTCCTGAAACTCCACGGAATATTTTAAAATAAATAAAGAAAAATCCTCGCCAAAGATGAAGTCCAGGGGGCCCACACCCTGCTCACGAGGGTCGGGGCGCCCCCCCTACCAGGGTGCGCCCCCCTACCTCGTGGGCTCCCTGGTGGGTCTCTGACGTCCATCTTCTCCTATATGAAGTCTTTCGATGATAAAAAAATAGGAAGCAACCTTTCGGGACGAGACTCCACCGCCACGAGGCGGAACCGAGGCGGAACCAGTCTAGAGCTCCGGCAGAGCTGTTCTGCCAGGGAAACTTCCCTCCGGGAGGGGGAAATCATCACCATCGTCATCACCAACGCTCCTCTCATCAGGAGAGGGCAATCTCCATCAACATCTTCACCAGCATCATCTCATCTCCAAACCCTAGTTCATCTCTTGTATCCAGTTCTTGTCTCACAGTCCAGGATTGGTGCTAGTAGGTTGCTAGTATTGTTGATTACTCCTTGTAGTTGATGCTAGTTGGTTTATTTGGTGGAAGATCATCTGTTCAGATCCTTTATGCATATTATTACCCCTATGATTATGATCATGAATATGCTTTGTGAGTAATTACGTTTGTTCCCGAGGACAAGGGAGAAGTCTTGCTATTAGTAGTCATGTGAATTTGGTATTCGTTTGATATTTTGATAAGATGTATGTTGTCTAGCCTCTAGTGGTGTTATGTGAACGTCGACTACATAACACTTCACCATTATTTGGGCCTAGAGGAAGGCATTGGGAAGTAATAAGTAGATGATGGGTTGCTAGAGTGACAGAAGCTTAAACCCTAGTTTATGCGTTGCTTCGTAAGGGGCTGATTTGGCCATATGTTTCATGCTATGGTTAGGTTTACCTTAATACTTTTGTTGTAGTTGTGGATGCTTGCAATAGAGGTTAATCATAAGTGGGATGCTTGTTCAAGTAAGAACAACACCCAAGCACCGGTCCACCCACATATCAAATTATCAAAGTATCGAACGCGAATCATATGAACGTGATGAAAACTAGCTTGACGATATTCCCATGTGTCCTCGGGAGCACTTTTCCTATTATAAGAGTTTGTTCCAGCTTGTCCTTTGCTACAAAAAGTATTGGGCCACCTTGCTGCACCTTATTTACTTTTGTTACTTGTTGCTCGTTATAATTTACCTTATTACAAAACTATATGTTACCACTTATTTCAGTACTTGCAGAGAATACCTTGCTGAAAACCGCTTATCATTTCCTTCTGCTCCTCATTGGGTTCGACACTCTTACTTATCGAAAGGACTACGATAGATCACCTATACTTGTGGGTCATCAAGACTCTTTTCTGGCGCCGTTGCCGGGGAGTGTAGCGCTTCTGGTAGGTGGAATTTGGTAAGGAAAAATTTATATAGTGTGCTGAAATTTACTATCACTTGTTACTATGGAAAGTAATTCTCTAAGGGGCTTGTTCGGGGTATCTTCACCCCATCCAGTAGAGAAAAGAGTTGCTCCTCAACCTACTGAACCTATTGAAAATGAAACTCCTTTTATATTTCCTTCGGGTATAATGGAAAAACTGCTCACTAACCCTTTTATAGGAGATGGAACAAAGCATCCTGCTGAGCACTTATTATATGTGGATGAAGTTTGTGGATTATTTAAGCTTGCAGGTGAAGGAAATATGCCCTAGAGGCAATAATAAAGTTATTATTTATTTCCTTATATCATGATAAATGTTTATTATTCATGCTAGAATTGTATTAACCGGAAACATAATACATGTGTGAATACATAGACAAACAGAGTGTCACTAGTATGCCTCTACTAGACTAGCTCGTTAATCAAAGATGGTTATGTTTCCTAACCATGGACAAAGAGTTGTTATTTGATTAACGGGATCACATCATTAGGTGAATGATCTGACTGACATGACCCATTCCATTAGCTTAGCACCCGATCGTTTAGTATGTTGCTATTGCTTTCTTCATGACTTATACATGTTCCTATGACTATGAGATTATGCAACTCCCATTTGCCGGAGGAACACTTTGTGTGCTACCAAACGTCACAACATAACTGGGTGATTATAAAGGAGCTCTACAGGTGTCTCCAAAGGTACATGTTGGGTTGGCGTATTTCGAGATTAGGATTTGTCACTCCGATTGTCGGAGAGGTATCTCTGGGCCCTCGCGGTAATGCACATCACTTAAGCCTTGCAAGCATTGCAACTAATGAGTTAGTTGCGGGATGATGTATTACAGAACGAGTAAAGAGACTTGTCGGTAACGAGATTGAACTAGGTATAGGATACCGACGATCGAATCTCGGGCAAGTAACATACCGATGACAAAGGGAACAACGTATGTTGTTATGCGGTCTGACCGATAAAGATCTTTGTAGAATATGTAGGAGCCAATATGGGCATCCAGGTCCCGCTATTGGTTATTGACCGGAGACGTGTCTCGATCATGTCTACATTGTTCTCGAACCATAGGGTCCGCACGCTTAAGGTTTTGATGACAGTTATATTATGAGTTTATGAGTTTTGATGTACCGAAGGAGTTCGGAGTCCCGGATGAGATCAGGGACATGACGAGGAGTCTCGAAATAGTCGAGACATAAAGATTGATATATTGGACGGCTATATTCGGACACCGGAAGTGTTCCGGGTGATTTCGGAGAAAACCGGAGAGCCGGAGGGTTACCGGAACCCCCCCGGGAGAAGTAATGGGCCATATGGGCCTTAGCGGAGAGAGAGAGGGGCAGCCAAAGGTGGGCCGCACGCCTCCTCCACCCCTGGTCCGAATTGAACTAGGAGAGGGGGGCGGCGCCCTCCTTTCCCTCTCCCTCCCCACTTCCTTCCCCCTCCTAGTAGGAGTCGTACTCCTACTAGGAGGAGGACTCCTCCTTGGCGCGCCTATAGGGCCGGCCGGCCTCCTCCCCTTGCTCCTTTATATACGGGGGCAGGGGGCACCCCTAGACACACAAGTTGATCTTCGTGATTGTTCCTTAGCCATGTGCGGTGCCCCCCTCCACCATATTCCACCTCGGTCATATTGTAGCGGTGCTTAGGCGAAGCCCTACGACGGTAGAACATCAAGATCGTCACCACGCCGTCGTGCTGACGGAACTCCTCCCCGACACTTTGCTGGATCGGAGTCCGGGGATCGTCATCGAGCTGAACGTGTGCCAAGAACTCGGAGGTGCCGGAGTAACGGTGCTTGGATCGGTCGGATCGTGAAGACGTACGACTACATCAACCAAGTTAACGCTTCCGTTGTCGATCTACAAGGGTACATAGATCACACTCTCCCCTCTTGTTGCTATGCATCACCATGATCTTGCGTGTGCGTAGGATTTTTTTTGAAATTACTACGTTCCTCAACAGTGGCATCCGAGCCTAGGTTTTATGTGTTGATGTTATATGCACGAGTAGAACACAAGTGAGTAGTGGGCGATATAAGTCATACTGCTTACCAGCATGTCATACTTTGGTTCGGCGGTATTGTTGGACGAAGCGGCCCGGACCGACATTACGCGTACGCTTACGCGAGACCGGTTCTCCCGACGTGCTTTGCACAAAGGTGGCTAGCGGGTGGCAGTTTCTCCAACTTTAGTTGAACCGAGTGTGGCTACGCCCGGTCCTTGCGAAGGTTAAAACAGCACAAACTTGACATACTATCGTTGTGGTTTTGATGCGTAGGTAAGATTGGTTCTTGCTTAAGCCCGTAGCAGCCACGTAAAACTTGCAACAACAAAGTAGAGGACGTCTAACTTGTTTTTGCAGGGCATGTTGTGATGTGATATGGTCAAGACATGATGCTAAATTTTATTGTATGAGATGATCATGTTTTGTAACCGAGTTATCGGAAACTGGCAGGAGCCATATGGTTGTCGCTTTATTGTATGCAATGCAATCGCGCTGTAATGCTTTACTTTATCACTAAGCGGTAGCGATAATCGTGGAAGCATAAGATTGGCGAGACGACAACGATGCTACGATGGAGATCAAGGTGTCGCGCCGGTGACGATGGTGATCATGACGGTGCTTCGGAGATGGAGATCACAAGCACAAGATGATGATGGCCATATCATATCACTTATATTGATTGCATGTGATGTTTATCTTTTATGCATCTTATCTTGCTTTGATTGACGGTAGCATTATAAGATGATCTCTCACTAAATTATCAAGAAGTGTTCTCCCTGAGTATGCACCGTTGCGAAAGTTCTTCGTGCTGAGACACCAAGTGATGATCGGGTGTGATAGGCTCTACGTTCAAATACAACGGGTGCAAAACAGTTGCACACGCAGAATACTCAGGTTATACTTGACGAGCCAAGCATATACAGATATGGCCTTGGAACACGGAGACCGAAAGGTCGAGCGTGAATCATATAGCAGATATGATCAACATAGCGATGTTCACCAATGAAACTACTCCATCTCACGTGATGATCGGACATGGTTTAGTTGATTTGGATCACGTAATCACTTAGAGGATTAGAGGGATGTCTATCTAAAGTGGGAGTTCTTAAGTAATATGATTAATTGAACTTAAATTTATCATGAACTTAGTCCTGGTAGTATTTTGCAAATTATGTTGTAGATCAATAGCTCGCATTGTTGCTTCCCTGTGTTTATTTTGATATGTTCCTAGAGAAAATTGTGTTGGAAGATGTTAGTAGCAATGATGCGGATTGGATCCGTGATCTGAGGTTTATCCTCATTGCTGCATAGAAGAATTATGTCCTTGATGCACCGCTAGGTGACGGACCTATTGCAGGAGCAGATGCAGACGTTATGAACGTTTGGCTAGCTCAATATGATGACTACTTGATAGTTTAGTGCACCATGCTTAATGGCTTAGAATCGGGACTTCAAAGACGTTTTGAACGTCATGGAGCATATGAGATGTTCCAGGAGTTGAAGTTAATATTTCAAGCAAATACCCGAGTTGAGAGATATGAAATCTCCAACAAGTTCTATAGCTAAAAGATGGAGGAGAATCGCTCAACTAGTGAGCATGTGCTCAGATTGTCTGAATACTACAATCGCTTGAATCAAGTGGGAGTTAATCTTCCAGATAAGATAATGATTGACAGAATTCTCTAGTCACCATCACCAAGTTAGTAGAACTTTGTGATGAACTATGATATGCAAGGGATAACGGAAACGATTCCCAAGCTCTTCGTAATGCGGAAATTGACGAAGGTAGAAATCAAGAAAAACATCAAGTGTCGATGGTAGACAAGACCACTAGTTTCAAGAAAAGGGCAAAGGGAAGAAGGGGAACTTCAAGAAGAACAGCAAGCAAGTTGCTGCTCAAGTGAAGAAGCCCAAGTCTGGTCCTAAGCCTGAGACTAAGTGTTTCTACTGCAAAGGGACTGGTCACTGGAAGCGGAACTACCCCAAGTGATTGGCAGATAAGAAGGATGGCAAAGTGAACATGAGTATATTTGATATACATGTTATTGATGTGTACTTTACTAGTGTTTATAGAAACCCCTCAGTATTTGATACTAGTTCAGTTGCTAAGATTAGTAACTCGAAACGGGAGTTGCAGAATAAACAGAGACTAGTTAAGGGTGAAGTGACGATGTCTGTTGGAAGTGGTTCCAAGATTGATATGATCATCATCGCACACTCCCTATACTTTCGGGATTAGTGTTGAACCTGAATAAGTGTTATTTGGTGTTTGCGTTGAGCATGAATATGATTTGATCAAGTTTATTGTAATACGGTTATTCATTTAAGTAAGAGAATAAATTGTTGTTCTGTTTACATGAATAAAACCTTATATGGTTACATACCCAATGAAAATAGTTCGTTGGATCTCGATCATAGTGATACACATAATCATAATATTGAAACCAAAAGATGCAAAGTTAATAATGATAGTGCAACTTAGTTGTAGCACTGTCGTTTAGGTCATATTGGTGTAAAGCGCATGAAGAAACTCCATGCTGATGGGATTTTGGAATCACTTGATTATGAATCACTTGATGCTTGCGAACCATGCCTCATGGGCAAGATGACTAAGATTCCGTTCTCCGGAGCGAGCAACTGACTTATTGGAAATAATACATACTGATATGCAGTCTGATGAGTGTTAAGGCTCACGACAAGTATCGTTGTTTTCTGAACTTCACAGATGATTTGAGCAGATATGGGTATATCTACTTGATGAAACATAAGTCTGAAACATTTGAAAAGTTCAAAGAATTTCAGAGTGAAGTGGAAAATCATCGTGACAAGAAAATAAAGTTTCTACGATCTGATCGTGGAGACAAATATTTGAGTTACGAGTTTGGTCTTCAATTAAAACAATGTGGAATAGTTTCACAAACTCATGCCACATGGAACACCACAGCATAATGGTGTGTCCGAACGTCATAACCGTACTTTATTGGATATAGTGCAATCTATGATGTCTCTTACCGATCTACCACTATTGTTTTGGGGTTATGCATTAGAGATAGCTACATTCACGTTAAAAGGGCACCATCTAAATCTGTTGAGACGACACCGTATGAACTGTGGTTTGGCAAGAAACCAAAGTTGTCGTTTCTCAAAGTTTGGGGTTGCAATGCTTATGTGAAAAAGTTTCATCCTGATAAGCTCAAACCCAAATCGGAAAAGTGTGTCTTCATAGGATACCAAAAAAGTTACTGTTGGGTACACCTTCTATCACAGATCCAAAGGCAAGACATTCGTTGCTAAGAATGGATCCTTTCTAGAGAAGGAGGTTCTCTCGAAAGAAGTGAGTGGGAGGAAAGTAGAACTTGATAAGGTAATTGTACCTTCTCCCTTATTGGAAAGTAGTTCAACACAGAAATCTGTTCCTGTGACTACTACACCAATTAGTGAGGAAGCTAATGATGATGATCATGTAACTTCAGATCAAGTTACTACCGAATCTCGTAGGTAAACCAGAGTGAGATCCGCACCAGAGTGGTACGGTAATCCTGTTCTGGAGGTCATGCTACTTGACCATGACGAACCTACGAACTATGAAGAAGCGATGGTGAGCCCAGATTCCGCAAAATGGCTTGAGGCCATGAAATATGAGATGGGATCCATGTATGAGAACGAAGTATGGACTTTGGTTGACTTGCCCGATGATCGGCAAGCAATTGAGAATAAATGGATCTTCAAGAGGAAGACGGACGCTGATAGTAGTGTTACTATCTACAAAGCTAGAATTGTCGCAAAAGGTTTTCTACAAGTTCAAGGTGTTGACTACGATGAGAGTTTCTCACTCGTATCTATGCTTAAGTCTGTCCGAATCATGTTAGCAATTGCCGCATTTTATGAAATCTGGCAAATGGATAAACAAAACTGCATTCCTTAATAGATTTATTAAAGAAGAGTTGTATATGATACAAACAGAAGGTTTTGTCAATCCTAAAGGTGCTAACAAAATATGCGAGCTCCAGCGATCCATCTATGGACTGGTGCAAGCATCTCGGAGTTGGAATATATGCTTTGATAAGTTGATCAAAGCATATAGTTTTATACAGACTTGCGATGAAGCCTGTATTTACAAGAAGTGAGTGGGAGCACTACAACATTTTTGATAAGTATATGTGAATGACATATTGTTGATCGGAAATAATGTAGAATTATTCTGCAAAGCATAAAGGAGTGTTTGAAAGGAACTTTCCAAAGAAAGACCTCGGTGAAGCTGCTGACATATTGAACATCAAGATCTATAGAGATAGATCAAGACGCTTGATAAGTTTTTTTCAATGAGTACATACCTTGACAAGATTTTGAAGTAGTTCAAAATAGAACAGTCAAAGAAAGAGTTCTTGTCTATGTTAAAAGGTGTGAAATTGAGTAAGACTCAAAACCCGACCCCAACAGAAGATAGAAAGAGAATGAAATTCATTCCCTATGCCTCAGCCATAGGTTCTATAAAGTATGCCATGCTATGTACCAGATCCATTGTATACCCTACACTGATTTTGGCAAGGTAGTACAATAGTGATCTAGGAGTAGATCACTGTACAGCGGTCAAAATTATCCTTAGTGGAATAAGGATATGTTTCTCGATTATGGAGGTGACAAAAAGGTTCGTCGTAAAGGGTTACGTCGATGCAAGTTTTAACACTAATCCAGATGACTCTAAGTCTCAATCTGGATACATATTGAAAGTGGGAGCAATTAGCTACAGTAGCTCTGTGCAGAGCATTATTGACATAGAAATTTGCAAAATACATATGGATCTGAATGTGGCAGACCCGTTGACTAAACTTCTCTCACAAGCAAAACATGATCACACCTTAGTACTCTTTGGGTGTTAATCGCATAGCGATGTGAACTAGATTACTGAATCTAGTAAACCCTTTGGGTGTTGGTCACATGAAGATGTGAACTAATCACATAAAGATGTGAACTATTAGTGTTAAATCACATGGTGATGTGAACTAGATTATTGACTCTAGTGCAAGTGGGAGACTGAAGGAAATATGCCCTAGAGGCAATAATAAAGTTATTATTTATTTCCTTATATCATGATAAATGTTTATTATACATGCTTGAATTGTATTAACCGGAAACATAATACATGTGTGAATACATAGACAAACAGAGTGTCACTAGTATGCCTCTACTTGACTAGCTCGTTAATCAAAGATGGTTATGTTTCCTAACCATGGACAAAGAGTTGTTATTTGATTAACAGGATCACATCATTAGGTGAATGATCTGATTGACATGACCCATTCCATTAGCTTAGCACCCGATCGTTTAGTATGTTGCTATTGCTTTCTTCATGACTTATACATGTTCCTACGACTATGAGATTATGCAACTCCCGTTTGCCGGAGGAACACTTTGTGTGCTACCAAATGTCACAACGTAACTGGGTGATTATAAAGGAGCTCTACAGGTGTCTCCAAAGGTACATGTTGGGTTGGTGTATTTCGAGATTAGGATTTGTCACTCCGATTGTCGGAGAGGTATCTCTGGGCCCTCTCGGTAATGCACATCACATAAGCCTTGCAAGCATTACAACTAATGAGTTAGTTGCGAGATGATGTATTACGGAACGAGTAAAGAGACTTGTCGGTAACGATATTGAACTAGGTATTGGATACCGACGATCGAATCTCGGGCAAGTAACATAACGATGACAAAGGGAACAAACGTATGTTGTTATGCGGTCTGACCGATAAAGATCTTCGTAGAATATGTAGGAGCCAATATGGGCATCCAGGTCCCGCTATTGGTTATTGACCGGAGACGTGTCTCGGTCATGTCTACATTGTTCTCGAACCGTAGGGTCCGCACGCTTAAGGTTTCGATGACAGTTATATTATGAGTTTATGAGTTTTGATGTACCGAAGGAGTTCGGAGTCCCGGATGAGATCGGGGACATGACGAGGAGTCTCAAAATGGTCGAGACATAAAGATTGATATATTGGACGGCTATATTCGAACATCGGAAGTGTTCCGGGTGATTTCGGAGAAAACCGGAGAGCCGGAGGGTTACCGGACCCC
>NC_041386.1:510187901-510237140 GCF_002162155.2 Triticum dicoccoides | reverse complement strand
GGGCCATATGGGCCTTAGTGGAGAGAGAGAGGGGCAGCCAAAGGTGGGCCGCGCGCCTCCTCCCTCCTGGTCCGAGGACTAGGAGAGGGGGGGCGGCGCCCCCCTTTCCCTCTCCCTCCCCACTTCCTTCCTCCTCCTAGTAGGAGTCCTACTCCTACTAGGAGGAGGACTCATCCTTGGCGCGCCTATAGGGACGGCCGGCCTCCTCCCCTTTCTCCTTTATATACGGGGGCAGGGGGCACCCCTAGACACACAAGTTGATCTTCGTGATCGTTCCTTAGCCATGTGCGGTGCCCCCCTCCACCATATTCCACCTCGGTCATATTGTAGCGGTGCTTAGGCGAAGCCCTGCGACGGTAGAACATCAAGATCGTCACCACGCCGTCGTGCTGACGGAACTCCTCCCCGACACTTTGCTGGATCGGAGTCCGGGCATCATCATCGAGCTGAATGTGTGCCAAGAACTCGGAGGTGCCGGAGTAACGGTGCTTGGATCGGTCGGATCGTGAAGACGTACGACTACATCAACCAAGTTAACGCTTCCGTTGTCGATCTACAAGGGTACGTAGATCACACTCTCCCCTCTCGTTGCTATGCATCACCATGATCTTGCGTGTGCGTAGGAATTTTTTTGAAATTACTACGTTCCCCAACAGAAGGTGTATCCGATGATGTTGCTAAGAAGAAGGTCTTTCCTTTATCTTTGAAGGAAGACGCATTGATATGGTATAGGCTATGTGATACGAGATCGTGGGACTATAAAAGATTGAAATTGGAATTTCATCAAAAGTATTACCCTCTGCATCTTGTTCATCGTGATTGCAATTATATATATAATTTCTGGCCTCGCGAAGGAGAAAGCATCGCTCAAGCTTGGGGGAGGCTTAAATCAATGTTATATTCATGCCCCAATCACGAGCTCTCGAGAGAAATAATTATGCAAAGTTTTTATGCTCGGCTTTCTGAAAACAATCGCACCATGCTTGATACTTCTTGTGCTGGCTCTTTTATGATGAAGACTATTGAATTCAGATGGAATTTATTGGATAGAGTTAAACGCAACTCTGAAGATTGGGACCTCGACGAAGGTAAGGAGTCAGGTATGACACCTAAGTTTGATTGTGTTAAATCTTTTATGGATACCGATATTTTCCGTAAGTTTAGCACTAAATATGGACTTGACTCTAAGATAGTAGCTTCTTTCTGTGAATCTTTTGCTACTTATGTTGATCTCCCTAAGGAGAAGTGGTTTAAATATCATCCTCCCATAGAAGTAAAAGTAGCTACAACTATTAAAATTGAAGAAAAGACTGTCACTTATAATGATCCTATTGTTCCTACTTCTTATGTTGAGAAACCACCTTTCCCTGTTAGAGTAAAGGATCATGCTAAAGCTTCAACTGTTGTTCGTAAAAGCAATATCAGAACTTATGTACCCCCTGAGCAAATTAAAGTAGAACCTAATATTGCTATTGTTAAAGATCTCTTGTCTGATAATATTGATAGGCATGTTATTCAGTTCGATGGTGAAACTGCTAGAATTTCTAAACTGTGTGATAAAGATAAACATAGACCTGTGGTAGGCGTGCCTGTTATTTCTGTTAAAATAGGAGATCATTGTTATCATGGCTTATGTGATATGGGTGCTAGTGCTAGTGTTCTACCTTATGACTTGTACGAATAAATTAAGATTGAAATTGCACCTGCTGAGATAGAAGATATCGATGTCACAATTAAACTTGCCAATAGAGATACTATTTCACCAATTGGGATTGTTAGAGATGTTGAAGTCTTGTGTGGGAAAACTAAATATCCCGCTGATTTTCTTGTTCTTACTTCTCCACAAGATAGCTTTTGTCCCATTATATTTGGTAGACCCTTCTTGAACACTGTTAATACTAGGATAGATTGTGAAAAGAATGTTGTTACTATTGGCTTGGATGATATGGTTCATGAGTTTAACTTCTCTAAATTTAGTAAACAACATCGTGAGGAAGAATTACCTAGTAAGGATGAAATTATTGGTCTTGCTTCTATTGCCGTACCTCCTAGTGATCCTTTAGAACACTATTTGCTAGACCATGAAAATGATATGCTCATGAACGAACGAAGGGAAATAGATGATGTATTCTTTAAACAGGAACCTATTCTGCAACACAATTTTCCTATTGAAATTTTAGGGGATCCCCCTCCACCCAAGGGTGATCCCGTGTTTGAGCTTAAACCTTTACCTGATAATCTTAAATATGCTTATCTTGATGAAAAGAAGACATATCCTATTATTATTAGTGCTAACCTTTCAGAGCATGAAGAAGAAAGATTATTGAAAACTCTGAAGAAGCATCGTGCTGCTATTGGATATACTAGTTAAATAACCGTGCGTTGCCACGGGACAACATAACAATGTTACTTTGGTTGTATTTGTCCCAACAACTAACCAAACAAGACAAACATTTGTTTCCCCTCTTTAATCTCGGTCCACTCCTTGCTCTAGCTTTGGTGCCATCACTCTACTTCAATCCATAAATTTTCACTATGACATGATAAGCTAGCTCTTACTATGCTTGTCATTCATTGTTTTTATGGATTGGTAACGCTCATATGTAGGTGCATGTTTCTCAACTATTTGGATTTTGGACTACCAGGCTATTCAAATAAATGGTTCTTGTGATTTTCTTAAGTTGAACTTATTGACATTGTCTTGTCAAAGCAAGCGTATCAAAACATACTGGTTATGGAAGATGCAAACAAAAGATGCTCGAACTGTTACCGAAATCTGTTGATGGTAAATAGAAACTGGAGATAGTTCCATCAGTACATGCTTGCCTACCAAATGGAATTTGAACCACAAAGATATGTGAAAAACAATTTGAGTTCATATTGGATGCCACATCATTTATTTACAAAATCATATAGTTTCATGACCAAGTATTGAACCAATTGGTCCTTCTATCAAAACTCTAAAATTTGTTCACAAACACCAATGTATTTCTCCCACTTCGCTCCATTCTTGGAGACCCTCATGTCTGTTTCTCCGCATGTAAGTCCCACCCGAAACACAAATAGGTAAAGTTTGATGATGGTCTCCATATTCTTTTTTTTTTGAGGAAAAAATGGTTTTCATCTTCCTTCACTACTTCTCTGTCGGTCTTCATATGTGGATTTGGCTTGCAATACCTTCTTTCCTTATGTGGCATTTCTTCCAACTGTAAAGAATTGTTGCAGAGCTCTTGTTGTTCACTACGAGAAAGGGCACACATGAAGGGCAAAACATAAATATGGGTAATCAAGGACTTGTGACAATCGCTATATCCCTACAACCCACAGTAAGTAACTTGAACAAATGTGCAATCAAATTTGCCTCATGCTTCACATCAACCAATGCCTCAGTGAGGGTGAATTGTTTTGGAAAAAGTTTATAATGTAAAATAAGTATATCAACCATGCTACGAGATTTCAAGAAAAAGTTATAAACAGGCTTATTAACAAAAAAGTTTTAAACATGTTAGAGAGGCAGCCTGCTGCCTACATGCCAATTTTGGAGCCTTTAGCCAAATTACTACAGAGCAGCACCAGCAGTGAAGGAAATTTTGATACCTAAAATAGGATAAATATTACTCAAACCCATAGGGATTATCTGATATAGAATGAAATGTGGTTATACACGAGGATGAATGATCGGACAGGTATAAATAGTCAGGTTCATAATGCTGAATCTAAGATCAATTTTCACCTCTTGCTTAAAGATTAAATCATAAATTGAACACATGTCATCATTGTCAGGAAAAATTTAACAAAGCACAGAGATATTCATAAGCAATAAGACATCTCACTTCTATGACACATCGGCAATAAAAGAACAACACCATACTTTTGGTCCGATGTGGTGACCCAGAGGTATCATAGAACTGTGCTCTCAGTAACACCGTGCTAGTTTGAACGGTCTACAACATGTATATGGACAGATTATGAGGCTACAAAAAAGGAGTACAATGGGTCCTTGTACACCAAGGTATGTACATCTCTATTACTAAAGGCGAATTTGGCATGCTATTCACAGTTAAGAGGGAGAACAAATAGATCCAGGAACAGCTGCAGAAAAATAGAAATGCAGTACCACTAATTTTGTCCTGAACCAGTCTGCTGCCGTGACTCACCGCTAAGGCCAAATGTTATTATTGCCCACTGCCACACTGCTGCTAGGTCCATGCCGTTGAATCAACGCAGAGGAGATCCACATGGTGGCACGCTGCACACATTTGGCATGGCAACACAATTTTTCTTTTAATTTGCCACATCTCATAATCCATCAATTTCTGTAGGTCGTATGGCTCCTTGTAATCTACAACATGAGATCATATAGCGATATAAGAATTAGTAGTATTGCCTATCTCCTCCTTCAGAAAGCTTGTTTCTGTTATCCCACCAAAACACCTAGAGAACAATTATCATTAATAATTGTTATTCTTCTAGTACTTTCCACAAAGATAGGAGTATACCTATAATCAAAGAACAAAGGAGTTGCTCAATCGAGTATCTTCCAATCCCAATTCCTACCAACAATGTGCAATGGCTTTGCACCTCTGAAATTGGTCACAACCATCTTCAATCACCTGATGGCAGAAGAACACACAACATTAGTACTATGGGTACAAATACATTTGGTACAAATATATTCTTTCATTAAGCGGCTCTTCAATCTGCTATCAGACCCGTGGCATATATTTATGTCGAACAAAAAAAAGATGAAGAATTAGTTTATTCTCCACTTGATCTGAAAATCATTCCTCCACTGAAATTGCAATCTACACCAAATTAATCTCACGACACAACTCCGTAGTCAAAACGCCCAACCAATCATGGTTGTGTGAAAGAAAAGGCAAGGAAGATCCCAGTAAACATTTAAGAGGCAGAGGATCACACGGTGTGCTACTGTAAGAACATAAGAACCACACAATTTACCAAAATTTCTGGAATGCAAGAGCAACAGGCGCTACACGCACCTGCAGGAGAGTCACAAAAACAAATGAGAGGATCAAGATCAACACACCCTTGACAATGCATCCTGAAGTCCAGGTTGTTGGCCCTACCATTGTCCTTGTACTTGGTCTGAGTGGCACACACCCTCACCGCAGCCACCGACGAGATGTTGTAAGCATGTCATGCGGGTTGGCTTGCTTAGTCCCTACTAATGGCTCCGGCAAGTGTAGCCGGGCCATGGGCCTCAGTGAGCTTGCCGACTTATATATTGCACCGGAAGACGACTCGGGTCAAGGGGATGGCGGGCGGAGACGGAGCAGGGGTCGGCGCCGGGAAAGTGAGAGACCGTGGGTGAGAGGATATAAGGAGATGTCGGATTGGCTGATGCGAGCGATGAAGGAGGAGGCCGACTGCAACGATTTCTTTGGGGATAGAAACGGGATCGACATCGAGGTAGTTGGGATTTGAGGGCGATAAGGCGCGGCAAAATTGACCCCACCAGCGAGAGCGGTGGCGTGCCATCAACGTGGGCATTCTGGCAACGCCACACTCCGTCGAGCCTTTCTCCTCCTCCTCGACCTCCGTGACGGCCTCCACCGCTGCAGCTCCTATGCCTCTCCTCCTAGACCTTAGTCGCTGCCTCCACCTCGTGGTGCGGTGCTGGTCCCGACCATGCCCAAAAGGTCCATGGGCGGGGCGGTAGCGGCACACAATAGACGGGCATAGAGGGAGTTACTCCCACATAAGAGGAGGTGTCGGGGATCGCCAGAGAGTGGTGGCGTCCTTTGGACAGGGAGGCGCAGGGTGGGTGCGAGAGAAGATTTACAGATGGGTCGTGCCTGGGGAAGGGGAAAGTCAGGGAGGAGGTGGAGATCGTGGAGTTTTTTTTTCTGTCATCGAACGTGGGTTGTTTCCTTCGCTCTATTTTGGCACGGGGTAATACCGGAGGTCGAACCATCACGACGTTCGATTCTCCTTTAATAGTATATATATATAAGATTATTTGTTTTGGATGTTTAATGGGCTTTAGTATGCTCTTTTATATTATCTTTGGGACTAACCTATTAACCGAAGGCCCAATGCCAGTTTCTGGTTTTTTTTTCTATTTTAGAGTTTCGCAGAAAAGGAATACCAAACGGAATGAAACCTTTGTGATGATCTTTCTTGGACCGAAAGCAAACCAGAAGAGTTAGAATTGAAGTCTGGAATGCCACGAGGCGGCCATGAGGCAGGAGGGCGCGCCCAGGGGGGTAGGCGCGCCCCCACCCTCGTGGGCCCCTCGTAGCTCCACCGATGTACTTCTTTCGCATATATATACTCTTATACCCTAGATCAATCGCAGAGAGCCATGAAACCACTTTTCCACTGACGCAACCTTCTGTACCCATGAGATCCCATCTTGGGGCCTCTTCCGGTGATCTGCCGGAGGGGGAATCGATCACGGAGGGCTTCTACATCAACACCATAGCCTCTTCGATGAAGCGTGAGTAGTTTACCATAGAGCTTCAGGTCCATAGTTATTAGCGAGATGGCTTCTTCTCTCTCTTTGATTCTCAACACAAAGTTCTTCTCGATGTTCATGAAGATCTATTCGATGTAATACTCTTTTGCGGTGTGTTTGCCGAGATCCGATGAATTGTGGGTTTATGAACAAGATTATCTATTAATATTATTTGGTTCTTCTCGAAATTCTTATATACATAATTTGATATCTTTGCAAGTCTCTTCGAATTATCGGTTTAGTTTGGCCTACTAGATTGATCTTTCTTGCAATGGGAGAAGTGCTTAGCTTTGGGCTCAATCTTGCGGTGTCCTTTCCCAGTGACAGTAGGGGCAGCAAGGCACGTATTGTATTGTTGCCATCGAGGATAAAAAATATGGGGTTTATATCATATTGTTTAAGTTTATCCTTCTGCATCATGTCATCTTGCTTAATGTGTTACTCTGTTCATATGAACTTAATACTCTAGATGCATGTTGGATAGCGGTCGATGTGTGGAGTAATAATAGTAGATGCAGAATTGTTTCGATCTACTTGATACGGACGTGATGCCTATATTCATGATCATTGCCTTAGATATTCTCATAACTATGCGCTTTTCTAGAAATTGCTCGGTAGTAATTTGTTCACCCACCGTAATACATGCTATCTTGAGAGAAGCCACTACTGAAACCTATGCCCCCGATCTCTTTCTTATTATATTGCATCTCTTTTATTTACATCGCATCTTGTGTACTATTTTGCAATCTTTATTTTCCAATCTATACAACAATAATACCAAAAATATTTACTTTACTATATTTATCATATATCACTTTTGCGAGTGACCATGATGGGATTGACAACCCCTTTATCGCATTGGTTGCAAGGTTCTTGATTGTTTGTGCAGGTACTAGGTGACTTGTGCGTTGTCTCCTACTGGATTGATACCTTGGTTCTCAAAACTGAGGGAAATGCTTACACTACTTTGCTGCATCACCCTTTCCTCTTCAAGGGAAAACCAATGCATGCTCAAGAGGTAGGAGAGTTCTTTCCTCATCTGTTCCAAGATGGACCATGGCATAAAACTGAGCCACCAAATCAGCATCAAAGTCCTTGTTGAACTGCATGATCCTGAGAATGTTCAGCTGAGAACACATCTCAAGGGCTTCACCAAAGTAGGTAGGATCCTTCTCCATATAGTCAGTGTCGATGGTCCGAACATCAACATAGAGATTCTTCTTCGCTTTGATCACATCAAAGTAGATGGCCCACTAAAAGCGGTTCCAGAAAGGACGGTTGACCAAAGTGGGTTCTTGATCTTCTGTATATGGGTTCCGCCAGCGCTTTTCCCAGAACTCCTTTGCAGACATCTCAATCACAGACTTGGCCCTAGGCTTGGGCTTGACTGCAATCTTCTTCTTCGACTGAGGAGGAGGAGGAGCACTTGATGAGGTAGCCGTTGTCTCAGAGGTGCGGTTGCGCTTTGAAGTTGAACGCCCGGGGTTGACACGGCGTACATGTTGCTCAGATGGGTCATCACCTAGAACCAGACACACGGACACAAGGAACAACAATAAAGAACGAGCATAAGCCACCAAACAAAACAAACAAGGATCGAAATTTGGTAAGAGAATGATGGAAGTGGGCATCCAGCGGTAGTAACATGGACAGTAAGCGGCAGTACCGCCCTAGCGGTAGTACCGCTCCAGGGGAGAGGGAGTACTGCTCCAGGCGAGGGAATGGCGGTTCCCTACTGCCGTGGCCAAATCCGGCAATACTGGGTTGCCAAATTAAAAAATAATCCTACCAAACATCAATCCAAACAGTCTAGACGCCTTCTCCAACCTACTCAAGACTTGATTTAGCCAAAAATTGAGAGATGCATCAACTATTGCCCCTAAACACTAGATCTGAAATCTAAGCACAAAGAGAATGAGAACGGGGGCAATACCGATATCCATGGCAAGAGGACGGGGTGGGGATCGATTCCAGGCGAGGTACTTTTGCTTATAGACGTATGCCTTTTGTGTTGGGTTTTGTAGTAATTTCAAAAAAATTCCTATGCACACGCAAGATCATGGTGATGCATAGCAATGAGAGGGGAGAGTATGATCTACGTACCCTTGTAGATCGACAACGGAAGCGTTTGGTTGATGTAGTCGTACGTCTCCACGGCCCGATCGATCAAGCACCGAAACTACGGCACCTCCGAGTTCTAGCACACGTTCAGCTCGATGACGATCCCCGGACTCCGATCCAGCAAAGTGTCGGGGAAGAGTTCCGTCAGCACGACGGCGTGGTGACGATCTTGATGTACTACCATCGCAGGGCTTCGCCTAAGCACCGCTACAATATTATCGAGGACTATGGTGGAAGGGGGCACCGCACACGGCTAAGAATATGATCACGTGGATCAACTTGTCTCTATGGGGTGCCCCTGCCTCCGTATATAAAGGTTCAAGAGGGGGAGGCCGGTCGGCCATCATAGGGCGCGCCAGGAGGAGTCCTACTCCCTCCGGGAGTAGGACTCCCCCCTTTTCCTAGTTGGAATAGGATTCGTGAGGTGGGAAAAGAGAGAGAGAGAAGGAGGGGGGCGCCGGCCCCCTCTCTCCTTGTCCTATTCGGACTAGGGGTGGAGGGGCGCGCGGCCCAGCCCTGGCCGCCTCTACTCTTCTTCCACTAAGGCCCACCAAGGCCCATATATCTCCCGGGGGGTTCCAGTAACCTCCCGGTACTCCGGTAAAATCTCGATTTCACCCGAAACACTTCCGATATCCAAATATAGGCTTCCAATATATCAATCTTTATGTCTCGACCATTTCGAGACTCCTCGTCATGTCCGTGATCACATCCGGGACTCCGAACAAACTTCAGTACATCAAAATGCATAAACTCATAATATAACTGTCATCGTAACCTTAAGCGTGCGGACCCTACGGTTCGAGAACAATGTAGACATGACCGAGACACGTCTCCGGTCAATAACCAATAGCGGGACCTGGATGCCCATATTGGCTCCTACATATTCTACGAAGATCTTTATCGGTCAGACCGCATAACAACATACGTTTGTTCCCTTTGTCATCGGTATGTTACTTGCCCGAGATTCGATCGTCGGTATCCAATACCTAGTTCAATCTCGTTACTGGCAAGTCTCTTTACTCGTTCCATAATACATCATCTCACAACTAACTCATTAGTTGTAATGCTTGCAAGGCTTATGTGATGTGCATTACCGAGAGGGCCCAAAGATACCTCTCCGACAATCGGAGTGACAAATCCTAATCTCGAAATACGCCAACCCAACATGTACCTTTGGAGACACCTATAGAGCTCCTTTATAATCACCCAGTTATGTTGTGACGTTTGGTAGCACACAAAGTGTTCCTCCGGCAAACGGGAGTTGCATAATCTCATAGTCATAGGAACATGTATAAGTCATGAAGAAAGCAATAGCAACATACTAAACGATCGGGTGCTAAGATAATGGAATGGGTCATGTCAATCAGATCATTCAACTAATGATGTGATCCTGTTAATCAAATGACAACTCTTTGTCCATGGTTAGGAAACATAACCATCTTTGATTAACAAGCTAGTCAAGTAGAGGCATACTAGTGACACTCTGTTTGTCTATGTATTCACACATGTATTATGTTTCCGGTTAATACAATTCTAGCATGAATAATAAACATTTATCATGATATAAGGAAATAAATAATAACTTTATTATTGCCTCTAGGGCATATTTCCTTCAGTCTCCCACTTGCACTAGAGTCAATAATCTAGTTCACATCGCCATGTGATTCAACACTAATAGTTCACATCACCATGTGATTAACACCCATAGTTCACATCGTCATGTGACCTATACACAAAGGGTTTACTAGAGTCAATAATCTAGTTCACATCATTTATGTGATTAACACCCAAAGAGTACTAAGGTGTGATCATGTTTTGCTTGTGAGATAATTTTAGTCAACGGGTCTGTCACATTCAGATCCGTAAGTATTTTGCGAATTTCTATGTTAACAATGCTTTGCACGGAGCTACTCTAGCTTATTGCTCCCACTTTCAATATGTATCTAGATCGAGACTTAGAGTCATCCAGCTCTGTGTCAAAACTTGCATCGACGTAACCTTTTACGACGAACCTTTTTGTCACCTCCATAATTGAGAAATATTTCCTTATTCCACTAAGGATAATTTTGACCGCTGTCCAGTGATCTACTCTTAGATCACTATCGTACTCCCTTGCTTAACACAGTGTAGGGTATACAATAGATCTGGTACATAGCATGGCATACTTTATAGAACCTATGGCTGAGGCATAGGGAATGACTTTCATTCTATTTCTATCTTCTGCCGTGGTCGGGCTTTGAGTCTTACTCAATTTCACACCTTGTAACACAGGCAAGAACTCTTTCTTTGATTGTTCCATTTTGAACTACTTCAAAATCTTGTCAAGGTTTGTACTTATTGAAAAAACTTATCAAGCGTCTTGATCTATCTCTATAGATCTTGATGCTCAATATGTAAGCAGCTTCACCGAGGTCTTTCTTTGAAAAACTCCTTTCAAACACTCCTTTATGCTTTGCAGAATAATTCTACATTATCTCTGACCAACAATATGTCATTCACATATACTTATCAGAAATGTTGTAGTGCTCCCACTCACTTTCTAGTAAATACAGGCTTCACCGCAAGTCTGTATAAAACTATATGCTTTGATCAACTTATCAAAGCGTATATTCCAACTCCGAGATGCTTGCACCAGTCCATAGATGGATCGCTGGAGCTTGCATATTTTGTTAGCACCTTTAGGATTGACAAAAACCTTCTGGTTGCATCATATACAACTCTTCTTTAAATCCATTAAGGAATGTAGTTTTGTTTATCCATTTGCCAGATTTCATAAAAATGCGGCAATTGCTAACATGATTTGGACAGACTTAAGCATCGCTACGAGTGAGAAAATTTCATCGTAGTCAACACCTTGAACTTTGTCAAAACCTTTTTCGACAAGTCTAGCTTTGTAGATATTAACACAACTATCAGCGTCCGACTTCCTCTTGAAGATCCATTTATTTTCTATGGCTTGCCGATCATCGGGCAAATCCATCAAAGTCCATACTTTGTTCTCATACATGGATCATATCTCAGATTTCATGGCCTCAAACCATTTCGCGGAATCTGGGCTCATCATCGCTTCCTTCATAGTTCGCAAGTTCGTCATGGTCTAGTAACATGACTTCCAGAACAGGATTACCGTACCACTCTCGTGCGGATCTCACTCTGGTTTACCTACGAGATTCGGTAGTAACTTGATCTGAAGTTACATGATCATCATCATTAGCTTCCTCACTAATTGGTGTAGTAGTCACAAGAACAGATTTCTGTGATGAACTACTTTCCAATAAGGGAGAAGGTACAATTACCTTATCAAGTTTTCTACTTTCCTCCTACTCACTTCGTTCGAGAGAAACTCCTTCTCTAGAAAGTTTCCGAATTTAGCAACAAAAAGTCTTGCCTTCGGATCTGTGATAGAAGGTGTATCCAATAGTTTCCTTTGGATATCCTACGAAAATGCACTTCTCCGATTTAGGTTTGAGCTTATTAGGATGAAACTTTTTCATATAAGCATCGCAACCCCAAACTTTAAGAAACGACAACTTTGGTTTCTTGCCAAACCACAGTTCATAAGGCGTCATCTCAACGGATTTTGATGGTGCCCTATTTAACGTGAATGCAGCTGTCTCTAATGCATGACCCCAAAACGATAGTGGTAAATCGGTAAGAAACATCATAGATTGCGCCATATCAAATAAAGTACGATTACGACGTTCGAACACACCATTACACTGTGGTGTTCCAAGTGGCGTGAGTACTGAAACTATTTCACATTGTTTTAACTGAAGACCAAACTCGTAATTCAAACACTCTTCTCCACGATCAGATCATAGAAACTTTATTTTCTTGTTACGATGATTTTCCACTTCACTCTGAAATTCTTTGAACTTTTCAAATGTTTCAGACTTATGTTTCATCAAGTAGATATACTCACATCTGCTCAAATTATCTGTGAAGAACAGAAAATAATGATACCTGTCGCGAGCCTCAATATTCATCGGACCACATACATCAGTATGTATGATTTCCAACAAATCTGTTGCTCGCTCCATTATTCCGAAGAACGGAGTCTTAGTCATCTTGCCCATGAGGCATGGTTCGCAAGCATCAAATGATTCATAATCAAGTGATTCCAAAAGCCCATCAGCATGGAGTTTCTTCATGCGCTTTACACCAATATGACCTAAACGGCAGTGCCACAAATAAGTTGCACTATCATTATTAACTTTGCATCTTTTGGTTTCAATATTATGATTATGTGTATCACTATGGTCGAGATCCAATGAACTATTTTCATTGGGTGTGTAACCATATAAGGTTTTATTCCTGTAAACAGAAAAACAATTTATTCTCTTACTTGAATGAATAACTGTATTACAATAAACATGATCAAATCATATTCATGCTCAACGCAAACACCAAATAACACTTATTTAGGTTCAACACTAATCCCGAAATTATAGGGAGTGTGCGATGATGATCATATCAATCTTGGAACCACTTCCAACACACATCGTCACTTCACCCTTAACTAGTCTCTGTTTATTCTGCAACTCCCGTTTCGAGTTACTAATCTTAGCAACTGAACTAGTATCAAATACTGAGGGGTTGCTATAAACACTAGTAAAGTACACATCAATAACATGTATATCAAATATACTTATGTTCACTTTGCCATCCTTCTTATCCGCCAATCACTTGGGGTAGTTCCGCTTCCAGTGACCAGTCCCTTTGTAGTAGAAGCACTTAGTCTCAGGCTTAGGACCAGACTTGGGCTTCTTCACTTGAGCAGCAACTTGCTTGCTGTTCTTCTTGAAGTTCCCCTTCTTCCCTCTGCCCTTTTCTTGAAACTAGTGGTCTTGTCTACCATCAACACTTGATGTTTTTCTCGATTTCTACCTTCGTCAATTTCCGCATTACAAAGAGCTTGGGAATCGTTTCCGTTATCCCTTGCATATCATAGTTCATCACGAAGTTCTACTAACTTGGTGATGGTGACTAGAGAATTCTGTCAATCACTATCTTATCTGGAAGATTAACTCCCACTTGATTCAAGCGATTGTAGTACTCAGACAATCTGAGCACATGCTCACTAGTTGAGCGATTCTCCTCCATCTTTTAGCTATAGAACTTGTTGGAGACTTCATATCTCTCAACTCGGGTATTTGCTTGAAATATTAACTTCAACTCCTGGAACATCCCATATGCTCCATGACGTTCAAAACGTCTTTTAAGTCCCGATTCTAAGCCATTAAGCATGGTGCACTAAACTATCAAGTAGTCATCATATTGAGCTAGCCAAACGTTCATAACGTCTGCATCTGCTCCTGCAATAGGTCCGTCACCTAGCGGTGAATCAAGGACATAATTCTTCTGTGCAGCAATGAGGATAAATCTCAGATCATGGATCCAATCCGCATCATTGCTACTAACATCTTTCAACACAATTTTCTCTAGGAACATATCAAAATAAACACAGGGAAGCAACAACGCGAGCTATTGATCTACAACATAATTTGCAAAATACTACCAGGACTAAGTTCATGATAAATTTAAGTTCAATTTAATCATATTACTTAAGAACTCCCACTTAGATAGACATCCCTCTAATCATCTAAGTGATCAAGTGATCCAAATCAACTAAACCATAACCGATCATCACGTGAAATGGAGTAGTTTTCAATGGTGAACATCGCTATGTTGATCATATCTACTATATGATTCACGCTCGATCTTTCGATCTCAGTGTTCCGAGGCCATATCTGCATATGCTAGGCTCATCAAGTTTAACCTGAGTATTGTGCATGTGCAAAACTGGCTTGCACCCGTTGTAGATGGACGTAGAGCTTATCACACCCGATCATCACGTGGTGTCTGGGCACGACGAACTTTGGCAACGGTGCATACTCAGGGAGAATATTTTATCTTGAAATTTAGTGAGAGATCATCTTATAATGCTACCGTCAAACAAAGCAAGATAAGATGCATAAAAGATAAACATCACATGCAATCAATATAAGTGATATGATATGGCCATCATCATCTTGTGCTTGTGATCTCCATCCTCGAAGCACCGTCGTGATCACCATCGTCACCAGTGCGACACCTTGATCTCCATCGTAGCATCGTTGTCGTCTCGCCAATCTTATGCTTCTACGACTATCGCTACCGCTTAGTGATAAAGTAAAGCATTACAGGGCGATTGCATTGCATACAATAAAGCGACAACCATATGGCTCCTGCCAGTTGCCGATAACTCGGTTACAAAACATGATCATTTCATACAATAAAATTTAGCATCATGTCTTGACCATATCACATCACAACATGCCCTGCAAAAACAAGTTAGACGTCCTCTACTTTGTTGTTGCAAGTTTTACGTGGCTGCTACGGGCTTAAGCAAGAACCAATCTTACCTATGCATCAAAACCACAACGATAGTTTGTCAAGTTGGTGTTGTTTTAACCTTCGCAAGGACCGGGCGTAGCCACACTCGGTTCAACTAAAGTTGGAGAAACTGTCACCCGCAAGCCACCTATGTGCAAAGCACGTCGGGAGAACCGGTCTCGCGTAAGCGTACGCGTAATGTCGGTCCGGGCCGCTTCGTCCAACAATACCGCCGAACCAAAGTATGACATGTTGGTAAGCAGTATGACTTATATTGCCCACAACTCACTTGTGTTCTACTCGTGCATATAACATCAACATATAAAACCTAGGCTCGGATGCCACTGTTGGGTTTCATAGTAATTTCAAAAAAATTCCTACGCACACGCAAGATCATGGTGATGCATAGCAACGAGAGGGGAGAGTATGATCTACGTACCCTTGTAGATCGACAACGGAAGCGTTTGGTTGATGTAGTCGTACGTCTCCATGGCCCGACCGATCAAGCACCGAAACTACGGCACCTCTGAGTTCTAGCACACATTCAGCTCGATGACGATCCCCGGACTCCGATCCAGCAAAGTGTCGGGGAAGAGTTCCGTCAGCACGACAGCGTGGTGACGATCTTGATGTACTACCGTCGCAGGGCTTCGCCTAAGCACCGCTACAATATTATCGAGGACTATGGTGGAAGGGGGCACCGCACACGGCTAAGAATATGATCACGTGGATAAAACTAAGCCACCAAATCAGCATCAAAGTCCTTGTTGAACTGCATGATCCTGAGAATGTTCAGCTGAGAACACATCTCAAGGGCTTCACCAAAGTAGGTAGGATCCTTCTCCATATAGTCAGTGTCGATGGTCCGAACATCAACATAGAGATTCTTCTTTGCTTTGATCACATCAAAGTAGATGGCCCACTAAAAGCGGTTCCAGAAAGGACAGTTGACCAAAGTGGGTTCTTGATCTTCTGTATATGGGTTCTGCCGGCGCTTTTCCCAGAACTTCTTTGCAGACATCTCAGTCACAGACTTGGCCCTAGGCTTGGGCTTGACTGCAATCTTCTTCTTCGACTGAGGAGGAGGAGGAGCACTTGATGAGGTAGCCGTTGTCTCAGAGGTGCGGTTGCGCTTTGAAGTTGAACGCCCGGGGTTGACACGGCGTACATGTTGCTCAGATGGGTCATCACCTAGAACCAGACACACGGACACAAGGAACAACAATAAAGAACGAGCATAAGCCACCAAACAAAACAAACAAGGATCGAAATTTGGTAAGAGAATGATGGAAGTGGGCATCCGGCGGTAGTATCATGGACAGTAAGCGGCAGTACCGCCCTAGCGGTAGTACCGCTCCAGGGGAGAGGGAGTACTGCTCCAGGCGAGGGAATGGCGGTTACCTACTGCCGTGGCCAAATCCGGCACTACTGGGTTGCCAAATTAAAAAATAATCCTACCAAACATCAATCCAAACAGTCTAGACGCCTTCTCCAACCTACTCAAGACTTGATTTAGCCAAAAATTGAGAGATGCATCAACTATTGCCCCTAAACACTAGATCTGAAATCTAAGCACAAAGAGAATGAGAACGGGGGCAATACCGATATCCATGGCAAGAGGACGGGGTGGTGATCGATTCCAGGCGAGGTACTTTTGCTTATAGACGTATGCCTTTTGTGTTGGGTTTCGTAGTAATTTCAAAAAAAATCCTACGCACACGCAAGATCATGGTGATGCATAGCAACGAGAGGGGAGAGTATGATCTACGTACCCTTGTAGATCGACAACGGAAGCGTTTGGTTGATGTAGTCATACGTCTCCACGGCCCGATCGATCAAGCACCGAAACTACGGCACCTCCGAGTTCTAGCACACGTTCAGCTCGATGACGATCCCTGGACTCCGATCCAGCAAAGTGTCGGGGAAGAGTTCCGTCAGCACGACGGCGTGGTGATGATCTTGATGTACGACCGTCGCAGGGCTTCGCCTAAGCACCGCTACAATATTATCGAGGACTATGGTGGAAGGGGGCACCACACACGGCTAAGAATATGATCACGTGGATCAACTTGTCTCTATGGGGTGCCCCTGCCTCTGTATATAAAGGTTCAAGAGGGGGAGGCCGGCCGGCCATCATAGGGCGCGCCAGGAGGAGTCCTACTCCCTCCGGGAGTAGGACTCCCCCCCTTTTCCTAGTTGGAATAGGATTCGTGAGGTGGGAAAAGAGAGAGAGAGAAGGAGGGGGCGCCGGCCCCCTCTCTCCTTGTCCTATTCGGACTAGGGGTGGAGGGGCGCGCGGCCCAGCCCTGGCCGCCTCTACTCTTCTTCCACTAAGGCCCACCAAGGCCCATATATCTCCCGAGGGGTTTCGGTAACCTCCCGGTACTCCGGTAAAATCCCGATTTCACCCGGAACACTTCCGATATCCAAATATAGGCTTCCAATATATCAATCTTTATGTCTCGACCATTTCGAGACTCCTCGTCATGTCTGTGATCACATCCGGGACTCCGAACAAACTTCGGTACATCAAAATGCATAAACTCATAATATAACTGTCATCGTAACCTTAAGCGTGCGGACCCTATGGTTCGAGAACAATGTAGACATGACTGAGACACGTCTCCGGTCAATAACCAATAGCGGGACCTGGATGCCCATATTGGCTCCTACATATTCTACGAAGATCTTTATCGGTCAGACCGCATAACAACATGCGTTTGTTCCTTTTGTCATCGGTATGTTACTTGCCCGAGATTCGATCGTCGGTATCCAATACCTAGTTCAATCACGTTACCGGCAAGTCTCTTTACTCGTTCTGTAATACATCATCTCGCAACTAACTCATTAGTTGTAATGCTTGCAAGGCTTATGTGATGTGCATTACCGAGAGGGCCCAAAGATACCTCTCCGACAATCGGAGTGACAAATCCTAATCTCGAAATACGCCAACCCAACATGTACCTTTGGAGACACCTATAGAGCTCCTTTATAATCACCCAGATACGTTGTGACGTTTGGTATCACACAAAGTGTTCCTCTGGCAAACGGGAGTTGCATAATCTCATAGTCATAGGAACATGTATAAGTCATGAAGAAAGCAATAGCAACATACTAAATGATCGGGTGCTAAGCTAATGGAATGGGTCATGTCAATCAGATCATTCAACTAATGATGTGATCCTGTTAATCAAATGACAACTCTTTGTCCATGGTTAGGAAACATAACCATCTTTGATTAACAAGCTAGTCAAGTAGAGGCATACTAGTGACACTCTGTTTGTCTATGTATTCACACATGTATTATGTTTCCGGTTAATACAATTCTAGCATCAATAATAAACATTTATCATGATATAAGGAAATAAATAATAACTTTATTATTGCCTCTAGGGCATATTTCCTTCATTTTGGTCTATGTAATGCACCTGCTACCTTTCAAAGATGCATGATGGCTATATTCTCTGACTTTTGTGAAAAGATTTGCGAGGTTTTCATGGACGACTTTTCCGTCTATGGTTCCTCCTTTGATGATTGCTTAAGCAATCTTGATCGAGTGTTGCAGAGATGTGAAGAAACTAATCTTGTCTTGAATTGGGAAAAGTGCCACTTTATGGTTAATGAAGGTATTGTTTTGGGGCACAAAGTTTCCGAAAAAGGTATTGAAGTTGATAAAGCCAAAGTTGATGCTATTGAAAAGATGCCATGTCCCAAGGACATCAAAGGTATAAGAAGTTTCCTTGGTCACGCCGGATTTTACAGGAGGTTCATTAAGGACTTCTCAAAAATTTCTCGGCCTCTGACTAATTTATTGCAAAAAGATATACCATTTGTCTTTGATGATGATTGTGTAGAAGCATTTGAAATACTTAAGAAAGCATTAGTCTCTGCACCTGTTGTTCAGCCACCTGATTGGAATTTACCCTTTGAAATTATGTGTGATGCTAGTGATTATGCTGTAGGTGTTGTTCTAGGGCAAAGAGTTGATAAGAAATTAAATGTTATCCATTATGCTAGTAAGACTCTAGACAATGCTCAAAGAAATTATGCTACTACTGAAAAAGAACTTTTAGCAGTTGTATTTGCTTGTGATAAGTTCAGGTCTTATATTGTTGATTCTAAAGTAACTATTCACACTGATCATGCTGCTATTAAATACCTTATGGAAAAGAAAGATGCTAAACCTAAACTTATTAGATGGGTTCTCTTGCTGCAAGAATTTGATTTGCATATTGTTGATAGAAAAGGAGCCGAGAACCCCGTAGCAGACAACTTGTCTAGGTTAGAGAATGTTCTTGATGACCCACTACCTATTAATGATAGCTTTCCTGATGAACAATTAAATGTTATAAGTACTTCTCGTAGTACTCCTTGGTATGCTGATTATGCTAATTATATTGTTGCTAAGTTTATACCACCTAGCTTCACATACCAACAAAAGAAAAAGTTCTTCTATGATTTGAGACATTACTTTTGGGATGACCCACATCTTTATAAAGAAGGAGTAGATGGTGTTATTAGACGTTGTGTACCTGAGCATGAACAGGAACAGATCCTATGCAAGTGTCACTCCGAAGCTTATGGAGGACACCACCCTGGAGACAGAACTGCACATAAGGTATTGCAATCCGGTTTTATTGGCCTACTCTTTTCAAGGATGCACGTAGTTTGTCTTGTCTTGTGATGAATGTCAAAGAATTGGTAATATTAGTAGACGTCAAGAAATTCCTATGAATTATTCTCTTGTTATTTAACCGTTTGATGTCTGGGGCTTTGATTATATGGGACCTTTTCCTGCCTCTAATGGATATACACATATTTTAGTTGCTGTTGATTATGTTACTAAGTGGGTAGAAGCTATTCCAACTAGTAGTGTTGATCATAACACTTCTATCAAAATTCTTAAGGAAGTTATTTTTCCGAGGTTTGGAGTCCCTAGATATTTAATGACTGAGTGTGGTTCACACTTTATTCCTGGTGCTTTCCGTAAAATGCTTGCTAAATATGATGTTAATCATAGAATTGCATCTCCTTATCATCCACAGTCTAGTGGTCAAGTAGAATTGAGCAATAGAGAGCTCAAATTAATTTTGCAAAAGACTGTTAATAGGTCTAGAAAGAATTGGTCCAAGAAACTTGATGATGCATTATGGGCATATAGAACTGCATACAAAAATCCTATGGGTATGTCTCCATATAAAATGGTATATGGAAAAGCATGTCACTTACCTCTCGAACTAGAACATAAGGCATATTGGGCTATTAAAGAGCTCAACTATGATTTCAAACTTGCCGGTGAGAAGAGGTTATTTGATATTAGCTCACTTGATGAATGGAGAACCCAAGCATATGAAAATGCCAAGTTATTTACAGAAAAAGTTAAAAGATGGCATGACAAAAGGATACAAAAGCGTGAGTTTAATGTAGGTGATTATGTATTGCTATACAACTCTTGTTTAAGATTTTTTGCAAGAAAACTTCTCTCTAAATGGGAAGGCCCCTATGTTATCGAGGAGCTCTAGCGTTCCGGTGCAATAAAAATCAACAACTTCGAAGACACAAATCCGAAGGTGGTAAACGGTCAAAGAATCAAACATTATATCTCAGGTAATCCCATAAATGTTGAAACCAATATTATTGAAACCGTAACCCCGGAGGAATACATAAGGGACACTTTTCGGAACGTTTCAGACTCCGAAAGGGAATAGGTATGTGGTACGGTAAGTGAACCGACTCCAAAACAATTTCTAAGGCAATATTTCTCCGTTTTGGAATATTTAGAAAAATAGAAAAATAAGTAGCAGTTCGGGAAGGACACGAGGGCTCCACGAGGGTGGTGGGCGCGCCCTACCCCTCTGGGCGCGCCCCCTACCTCGTGAGCACCTCGTGTGCCTTCCGGACTCCGTTTTCTTGTATGATACGTATTTTGGTCGATAAAAATTCATTATATATTCTCCCGAAGGCTTTGACTCCCGTATCACGCAAATCTCCTCTGTTCTTGTTTCGAGCTGTTTTCTGTCAGGGTTATCAAGGCCAGGCATCATGTCGTCCCCCTCCTCCAACAATGGTGACAACGATGCTTGGCTAATGAGGATAGATCTGAAGGGGGAAGAACCCACGAAGGTCAACAAGGATGAAAGGATCAAGAAGGCCACGGAGGATCAAGCTCCGGCAGCAAAAGACATCCTTCAACTTGATCATAACCTTCTTACCCCAACTGAGATCGAAGCTTTCAAGATGATTGAGTTAGCTTGTATACAGAATAAGTATCTCGCAAAAGAAAATATTTTGTTGAAGGAGCATATTGTCGCACTCAAGGCAATTATCCGCAAGCTGGAGGACCTCTTACGCTCGATGTGCGATTATCCATCACCACCACCTTCTTCACCGACAAAGAAGGAGACATAAGCACATGGGTATGGGCACTCCCCTTGGCAACTGCCAAGCTTGGGGGAGGTGCCCCGGTATCGTATCACAATCACAACCCCTATCTTTACCGTTTTTCTTAGTTCGGTCCTATTAGTAGTATCTTGATCTAGTAGAATAAAGTTTATGGCATGATCTAGTTTTGAGTTTTTCTTTATGATCTCTCTTTGTAATCGAGTCCGTGAGCTATATATAATAAAGATTAGTGTTGAGTTAAGGGCCTGATTATTTTGCCATGATCTTGGGTGAATAAAAGAAAAGATAAAAAGAATAAAAAGAAACAACAAGTTCATATTGATCTTATTGAGAGTAATGACTTCACATAGAAAGAGTATGATGATTAAAAGTTGTTGGGACTTGGCAGACATAGCTTTGGTCATTGTTGCAATTAATAGGAAGTAATAAGGAAAGAGAGGTTTCACATATAGATATATTATCATTGACATCTTTTATGATTGGAAGCACTCATTAAAATATGACATGCTAAAGAGTTGATGTTGGACAAGGAAGACAACGTAATGAGTTATGTCTTTCTTATATCTGAGATAAAGTATGTTGTCATGGATCCTCTAACTTGTTGAGCTTGCCTTTCTCCCTCATGCTAGCCAAATTCTCAGCACTAAGTAGAGATACCA
The DNA here is from genome assembly GCF_002162155.2 of Triticum dicoccoides. NCBI lineage: Eukaryota > Viridiplantae > Streptophyta > Magnoliopsida > Poales > Poaceae > Triticum > Triticum dicoccoides. The sequence continues at coordinate 510,215,099 of NC_041386.1, read as the reverse complement.
CTTGTGCTTCCAAATACCCTTAAACCAGTTTTGCCATGAGAGTCCACCATATCTACCTATGGATTGAGTAAGATCCTTCAAGTAAGTTGTCATCAGTGCAAAGCAATAAAAATTGCTCTAAATATGTATGATTGATTGGTGTGGGAGAAATAAGCTTTATACGATCTTGTGATGTGGAAGTAATAAAAGCGACGGACTGCATAATAAAGGTTCACATCACAAGGGGCAATATAAAGTGGCATTCTTTCGCATTGAGATTTTGTGCATCCAACCATAAAAGCGCATGGCAACCTCTGCTTCCCTCTGCGAAGGGCCTATCATTTATTATTATCTTCCACCTTATGCAAGAGTCACGATGATCTTCACCTTTCCTTTTTCACTTTATCCTTTGGCAAGCTTAGCATGTTGGAAAGAACATGATATATATATATATATATATATATATATATATATATATATATATATGTAGGGGAGCATGAACCATTATTGTTGACATTACCCTTGAGGTAAAAGGTTGTGGGGCAAAACTATAAGCCCCTATCTTTCTCTGTGTCCGATTAAAACTCCATAAACACAAGTATCGCGTGAGTGTTAGCAATTATGAAGGACTAGATGATAGTTGAGTATGTGGACTTGCTTTTAAGCTTTAACATAGACTCTTTCCGATGTTATGATAAATTGCAATTGTTTCGATGACTGAGATTATGGTTTCTTGGAGCCCAATAAATTTTATGATTCATACTTTTGCATTGTGAATAGATCATCGCTTGAACATAAGTAATCATATGACAAAATTTATATATGTTGCTGTTATGAGAATAATCATGATGCCTTCATGTCCGTATTTTATTTTTATCGACGCCTCTACCTCTAAACATGGGGACATATTTATTGTTATCGGCTTTTCGCTTGAGGACAAGCGAGGTCTAAGCTTGGGGGAGTTGATACATCCATTTTGCATCATGCCTTTATATCAATATTTATTGCATTATGGGCTGTTATTTCATGTTATGTCACAATACTTATGGCTATTCTCTCTTATTTTACAAGGTTTACATAAAGAGGGAGAATGCCGGCAGCTGGAATTCTGGGGCTGGAAAAGGAGCAAATATTAGAGACCTATTCTGTGCAACTCCAAAAGTCCTGAAACTCCACGGAATATCTTAAAATAAATAAAGAAAAATCCTCGCCAAAGATGAAGTCCAGGGGGCCCACACCCTGCTCACGAGGGTGGGGGGTGCGCCCCCCCTACCTCGTGGGCCCCCTGGTGGGTCTCCGACGTCCATCTTCTCCTATATGAAGTCTTTCGATGAGAAAATAGGAAGTAACCTTTCGGGACGAGACTCCGCCGCCACGAGGCGGAACCGAGGCGGAACCAATCTAGAGCTCCGGCAGAGCTGTTCTACCGGGGAAACTTCCCTCCGGGAGGGGGAAATCATCACCATCGTCATCACCAACGCTCCTCTCATTGGGAGAGGGCAATCTCCATCAACATCTTCACCAGCACCATCTCATCTCCAAACCCTAGTTCATCTCTTGTATCCAATTCTTGTCTCAAAGTCCGGGACTGGTGCTAGTAGGTTGCTAGTAGTGTTGATTACTCCTTGTAGTTGATGCTAGTTGGTTTATTTGGTGGAAGATCATATGTTCAGATCCTTTATGCATATTATTACCCCTCTGATTATGAACATGAATATGCTTTGTGAGTAATTATGTTTGTTCCTGAGGACAAGGGAGAAGTCTTGCTATTAGTAGTCATGTGAATTTGGTATTCGTTTGATATTTTGATAAGATGTATGTTGTCTAGACTCTAGTGGTGTTATGTGAACGTCGACTACATAACACTTCACCATTATTTGGGCCTAGAGGAAGGCATTGGGAAGTAATAAGTAGATGATGGGTTGCTAGAGTGACAGAAGCTTAAACCCTAGTTTATGCGTTGCTTCGTAAGGGGCTGATTTGGATCCATATGTTTCATGCTATGGTTAGGTTTACCTTAATACTTTTGTTGTAGTTGCGATGCTTGCAATAGAGGTTAATCAAAAGTGGGATGCTTGTTCAAGTAAGAACAGCACCCAAGCACCGGTCCACCCACATATCAAATTATCAAAGTATCGAACGCGAATCATATGAACATGATGAAAACTAGCTTGACGATATTCCCATGTGTCCTCGAGAGCGCTTTTCCTATTATAAGAGTTTGTTCCGGCTTGTCCTTTGCTACAAAAAGGATTGGGCCACCTTGCTGCACCTTATTTACTTTTGTTACTTGTTGCTTGTTACAATTTACCTTATTACAAAACTATCTGTTACCACTTATTTCAGTACTTGCAGAGAATACCTTGCTGAAAACCGCTTATCATTTCCTTCTGCTCCTCGTTGGGTTTGACACTCTTACTTATAGAAAGGACTACGATATATCCCCTATACTTGTGAGTCATCATTGGGTTCAGGAGTGGGGATGACCTGCCCTCGGGCGGGCAGCCTGTGCGAAATTTCGACGGTCAGATATCTGGCCTCTCTCAGCTTCTTGATGTCCTCCTCTGTGACAGAGGAAGGCATCCACTAACCTTGGAGGTTGGATCCGGACATGGTTGAAGGTCCGAATCGCCTGACCTGAGCCTGGGGTGTTGGAACTCGAAGCGGGGAAGGATTCGATTGAGCACGAGAGGAAAAAAGGACAGGTCTTGGCCTCTTTATAAAGAGGGTGAATATCAAGAGTCCTCCTCATGGCCGTTTTGGACTCGCCTAAAATCGAGGAGTCATGCCAACGGGCATGAGTGGGTTACCCATGTCTGTATTATGAGAATCCCGTAATAAGGGGGACACAATTTCTGAGTCGACAAGACGTGTCAAGAAAACCGCCTCGCAATATGTGCAGGGCTGGCTGAAAAACAGTTTGGATAAGGATCGGGTCATGACATGACGTCGTGCTATCAAAACGCGTCAGCAGATTAGATTTGTGGAAATATTATTCTCTCTACGGTGGTATGTGGAACTTGTTTTGCAGAGCCGGACACTATCCTTGTGTTCAAAATCTTCCATGAAGTATTCGGAGGAGGAACCCGCCTTGCAATGCTGAAGACAAAACTGCGCGCCGGACTCATCGTCATTGAAGCCTGGTTCAGGGGCTACTGAGGGAGTCCTGGATTAGGCGGTCTCCGGACAGTCGGACTATATCCTTTGGCCAGACTGTTGGACTATGAAGATACAAGATTGAAGACTTCGTCCCATGTCCGGATGGACTCTCCTTGGCGTGGAAGGCAAGCTAGGCAATACGGATATGTAGATCTCCTCCCTTGTAACCGACTCTGTGTAACCCTAGCCCCCTCCGGTGTCTATATAAATCGGAGGGTTTAGTCCGTAGGACAATATACAATCATACCATAGGCTAGCTTCTAGGGTTTAGCCTCTATGATCGCGTGGTAGATCAACTCTTGTAATACTCATATCATCAAGAACAATCAAGCAGGACGTAGGGTTTTACCTCCATCAAGAGGGCCCGAACCTGGGTAAACATCGTGTCCCCTGCCTCCTGTTACCATCCGCCTTAGACACACAGTTCGGGACCCCCTACCCGAGATCCGCCGGTTTTGACACCGACAAAATGCCACCTAACATAATTATCAATGTAATTTTCTTTACTGTGGCATGAATGTTGAGATCCGACATATTCAAAACAAAAGTTTAATATTGACATAAAATAATAATACTTAAAGCATACTAACAAAGTAATCATGTCTTCTCAAAATAACAAGGCCAAAGAAAGCTATCCCTACAAAATCATATAGTCTGGCTATGCTCTATCTTCATCACACAAAATATTTAAATCAGGCACAACCCCGATGACAAGCCAAGCAATTGTTTCATACTTTTGATGTTCTTAGAATTTTTCAATCCTCACGCAATACATGAGCATGAGCCATGGACATAGCACTATAGGTGGAATAGAATGGTGGTTGTGGAGAAGAAAAAAAGGAGAAGATAGTCTCACATCAACTAGGCGTATCAACGGGCTATGGAGATGCCCATCAATAGATATCAATGTGAGTGAGTAGGGATTGCCATGCAACGGATGAACTAGGGCTATAAGTGTATGAAAGCTCAAAAAGAAACTAAGTGGGTGTGCATCCAACTTGCTTGCTCATGAAGACCTAGGGCATTTTGAGGAAGGCCATCATTGGAATATACAAGCCAAGTTCTATAATGAAAGATTCCCACTAGTATATGAAAGTGACAAAATAGGAGACTCTCTATCATGAAGATCATGGTGCTACTTTGAAGCACAAGTGTGGAAAAAGGATAGTAGCATTGCCCCTTCTCTCTTTTTCTCTCATTTTTTTATTTGGGCCTTTTCTCTTTTTTTATGGCCTCTTTTTTTCTCTTTCTTTTTATTTTTCGTCCGGAGTCTCATCCCGACTTGTGGGGGAATCGTAGTCTCCATCATCCTTTCTTCACTGGGACAATGCTGTAATAATGAAGATCATCACACTTTTATTTACTTACAACTCGATACTTAAAACAAAATATGACTCTATGTGAATGCTTCCGACAGTGTACTGGGATGTGCAATGAATCAAGAGAGACATGTATGAAAAAATTATGAAGGTGGCTTTGCCACAAATACGATGTCAACTACATGATCATGCAAAGCAATATGACAATGATGAAGTGTGTCATAATAAACGGAACGGTGGAAAGTTGCATGGCAATATATCTCAGAATGGCTATGGAAATGGCATAATAGGTAGGTATGGTGGTTGTTTTAAGGAAGGTAAATGGTGGGTTTATGGTACTGGCGAAAGTTGTGCGGTACTAGAGAGGCTAGCAACGGTGGAAGGGTGAGAGTGCGTATAATCCATGGACTCAACATTAGTCATAAAGAACTCACATATTTAATGCAAGAATCTATTCGTTATCGAATCAAAGTACTACGCGCATGCTCCTAGGGGGATAGATTGGTAGGAAAAGACCATCGCTTGTCCCCGACCGCCACTCATAAGGAAGACAATCAAAAAATAAATCATGCTCCGACTTCATCACATAACGGTTCACCATACGTGCATGCTACGGGAATCACAAACTTTAACACAAGAATCTCTCAAATTCACAACTAGTCAACTAGCATGAATCTAATATCACCATCTTCATGTCTCAAAACAATCATAAGGAATCAAACTTCTCATAGTATTCGATGCACTTTATATGAAAGTTTTTGTTATACCCATCTTGGATGCCCATCATATTAGGACTAATTTTATAGCCAAAGCAAATTACCATGCTGTTATAGAATACTATCAAAATAATATAAGTGAAGAATGATAGATCAATAATTTCTATAAAATAAAACCACCACCGTGCACTAAAAATATATAAGTGAAGCACTAGAGCAAAACTATCTAGCTCAAAAGATATAAGTGAAGCACATAGAGTATTCTAATAAATTCCGATTCATGCGTGTCTCTCCCAGAAGGTGTGTACAGCAAGGATGATTGTGGTAAACTAAAAATCAAAGAATCAAATCATACAAGACGCTCCAAGAAAAACACATGTCATGTGGTGAATAAAAATATAGCCTCAAGTAAAGTTATCGATAGACGAAGACGAAAGAGGGGATGTCTTCCGGGGCATCCCCAAGCTTAGGCTTTTGGTTGTCCTTGAATTTTACCTTGGGGTGCCTTGGGCATCCCCAAGCTTAGTCTCTTGCCACTCCTTATTCCAAAATCCATCAAATCTTTACCCAAAAACATGAAAACTTCACAACACAAAACTTCAACAAAAAATCTCATGAGCTCCGTTAGTATAAAAAAAATAAACCACCACTTTAAGGTACGGTAATGAACTCATTCTTTATTTATATTGGTGTCAAAAATACTGTATTCCAACTTCTCTATGGTTCATACCCCCTGATACTAGCTATAGATGCATCAAAATAAGCAAACAATACGCGAAAAACAGAATCTGTCAAAAACAGAACAGTCTGTAGGTTGTAGCAATCTGGAGGTTTCGAATACTTTGTAACTCCAAAAATTCTGAAAAATTGGGACGACCAGTATAATCTGTATATTGATCTACTGCAGTTGGAATAGGTATTTTATCGCTCTCTAGTAAAAAATGAAAATTATTTTCGTGAGCGCATACTTTCTGTTTTTATCAGCAATATCAAATAACAATCACCCAAGAAGATCCTAAAGGCTTTACTTGGCACAAACACTAATTAAAACATAAAAAACACAATCATAACAAAAGCTAGATGAATTATTTATTACTAAACAGGAACAAAAAGTAAAGAATAAAAATAAAATTGGGTTGCCTCCCAAGAAGCGATATCGTTTAACGCCCCTAGCTAGGCATAAAAACAAGAATAGATCTAGGTATTGTCATCTTTGTTATGCAATCCATAAGTGGCTCTCATAATAGATTCATAAGGCAATTTAATTTTCTTCCTAGGAAAGTGTTCCATGCCTTTCCTTAACGGGAATTGGAATCTAATATTTCATTCTTTCATGTCAATAATTGCACCAATCATTCTAAGGAAAGGTCTACCAAGAATAATAGGACATGTAGGATTGCAATCTATATCAAGAACAATGAAATTTGCGGGCACATAATTGCTATTTGCAACAATAAGAACATCATTAATCCTTCCCATAGGTTTCTTAATGGTGGAATCCGCAAGATGCAAATTTAAAGAACAATCATCAAATTCACGGAAACCTAGCACATCACACAAAGTTTTTGGAATCATGGAAACACTAGCACACAAATCACATAAAGCATAGCATTCATTATCTTTAATCTTAATTTTAATAGTAGGTTCTCACTCATCATAAAGTTTTCTAGGGATAGAAACTTCTAGTTCAAGCATTTCTTCATAGGATTGTATTAAAGCATCAACGATATGTTTAGTAAAAGCTTTATTTTGATTATAAGCATGAGGAGAATTTAACACGGATTGAAACAAGGAAATAAAATATATCAAAGAGCAATTATCATAATTAAATTCCTTGAAATCCAAAATAGTGGGTTCATTGCTATGTAAAGTTTTGACCTCTTAAATCCCACTTTTATTAATTTTTGCATCAAAATCTAAAAACTCCGAATCATTGCGACGCCTTTTAACTAAAGTTGACTCATCTCCGGTCCCATCTTTATCAAGATTCATATTGGAAAACAAAGATTTAATAGGATTCACATCAGTCACTTTTAGATCTTCATCATTATTATCATGAAAACTAGAAGAACACGCTTTCACAAAAGTAATCTTTTTTAGCACGCATCCTAGCGGTTCTTTCTTTGCACTCATCAATGGAAATTCTCATGGCTTTGAGAGACTCATTGATGTCCTGCTTAGGTGGAATAGATCTAAGTTTCAAAGAATCAACATCAAGAGAAATTCTATCCATGTTCCTAGCCAACTCATCAATCTTAAGCAATTTTTCTTCAACCAAAGCATTGAAATTCTTTTGCAAACTCATAAATTCTTTAACACTAATCTCAAAATCAGAGGGAATGTTATTAAAATTTCCATAAGAGTTATTGTAGGAATTACCATAATTATTAGAAGAATTACTAGGAAATGGCCTAGAATTAAAGTTTCCTCTATACGCGTTGTTACCAAAATTGTTCCTACCAACAAAATTCACACAGATTCATTATTATTCTCAATCAAAGTGGACAAAGGCATATCATTAGGATAGGAAGAAAACTTTTATTAGCAAACAATTTCATAAGTTCATCCATCTTTCCACTCAAAACATTAATCTCTTCAGTCGCATGAACTTTTTTACTAGTGGATCTTTCGGTGTGCCATTGAGAATAATTAACCATAATATTGTCTAGGAGTTTAGTAGCTTCTCCTAAAGTGATTTCCATAAAAGTGCCTCCTGTGGACGAATCTAAAAGATTTCTAGAAGCAAATTTCAATCCGGCTTAATATTTTTGTATAATCATCCACAAATTCAAACCATGAGTAGGGCAATTACGTATCATTAATTTCATCCTCTCCCAAACTTGTGCAACATCTCATGATCAAGTTGCTTAAAATTCATAATATCGTTCCTAAGAGAGATGATCTTAGCGGGAGGAAAATAATTAAAGATAAAAGCATCTTTGCACTTATTAAACGAAAACGGAAATAGCTTAAATTTAACAATATCATTATCCACATCTTTCTTCTTTTTCATATCACACCAATCAACAAAGTTGTTTAGATGGGTAGCAGCATCTTCACTAGGAAGGCCAGAAAATTGATCTTTCATAACAAGATTCAACAAAGCGGTGTTAATTTCACAAGATTCAGCATCGGTAGTAGGAGCAATCGGAGTGCTAATAAAATCATTGTTGTTGGTATTAGAAAAGTCACACGATTTAGTATTATCTTGAGCCATCATGGCAAATAATCAATCCAACACACAAGCACACAAGAAGCAAGCGAAAAGAAACGAATGGAAAGGGGGCGAAGAAAAGGCAAAAGTTTTCGAAAATCGTTTTAGAAGTGGAGGAGAGGAAAACGAGAGGCGAATGGCAAATGATGTAATGTGAGGGAGAAGAGTTTATGATGGGTACGTGGTATGTCTTGACTTGGTGTAGATCTCCCCGGCAACGGCGCCAGAAATCCTTCTTGCTACCTCTTGAGCATGCGTTGGTTTTCACTTGAAGAGGAAAGGGTGATGCAACAAAGTAGCCTAAGTATTTCCCTCAGTTTTGTCACATCCCTAGCTTCTGGTGCTGCCTGGTGTTTGCTTCATGTTTAAATTTTTGAAACTTGAACTGAGGAATTTTGGAAGCCTCAAAAACCCTAAATAAAAGAAGGGCAAAAACCCTAAAATCTCATTCATTGTTCCAAAATGCTCTTCTTAGATGTTTAATATTTTTGGCAAGGGTTTTGATCCAAACCAAAAATAATGAACATTTTAAAAGGATTTATTTTTGGGACTTTGAATTTAAATCATTAGCTATTTGAATTTGAATTATATTCATATAACTAGAATATAATTTCAAATACCCCTGAAATATTTTATGAGCTTTTGGAAAAGTCCATCTAGCCAAATAAAAATATTCAGAGGAGTTTTTGGCATTGTTTGAATTATTTTAAATTCAAAACAGTGGCAAAAGAATTAAATAAAAATAAAACAGAACAGAAAATTTAAAAAGGAGCAGAAGACTTACCTGGTAGCCCACCAGCAGCCCAGCCACTTACCTGGCGCCACTAACCGGCCCAGCACGGCCCAGCCCACCGCCGCTTTCCCCCCTGTCGTCTTCCTCCCTCGCCAGAAGGACAGAGGCGAGGCGTGGCGAGCGCCGATGCTGCCTCGGCCACCTCCTGCTTCCCCGGCCACCTCCTGCTTCCACCGCAACGCCACGGCCTTCTAGCATCGCCACGCAGCCCCCTGGTCCCTCTCGCTCACTCCCTCGAGCTCATCCCTCTCCTCTTCTTCCTCTCTCTCACTCGCCCGAACGCAGCCGTCGCCGCCGACGAGCTCCCTCGCGGCCACCGCCACCCCCTCTCCTCTCCGACGCGCTCCCGAGCTCCGCTGTTCCGCCCTCGTCCTCCTCGTCGTCTCACGCGACCAGAAGGGCCCCGAGCAGCCGCCATCGTCATCGTCTTCAAGCTTCGGCCCCGGCGCCCTTCTCCGTCGATTCGGCCACTCCGGCGCGCCCCCGAGCCCACTAACCATCCATGCAGCTCCGCGGTGAGCCTTTGACCCGATTCCCCCTTTCCTCGTCGTCCTTCGCGAGCTCTAGCCCCGACCCCCAACCATGACCGAAGCATCTCGCCGCCGGCCATGGCGTGGCCGTGGCCACAGCCACCGCAGCTCGCTCCCGAGCCCACCAGCGTGCTCACCGCAACCTTAGGAACCCAAAGCACCTAACCACTCGTCCTCCCGTGCACCGCAGCGCCGGTACCGCGAACCCCCGAGCTCCGGCCGCCGCCTCGGGCTCCACTCCGGCGAACCCCGGCCACCCCCGCACCTCCCGTTGGTCCCCCTAGATGCGCACGGGCACGGGCTACCTCCTGGTGCCCTTGGCGCGTCGATCCGTCGTCTCTGGCGCAACTCCGGCGAGCCACCGCCGCTCTGGGTCATCGTCGTCGTCCAACCGCCGGCGAATCCGACGTGGCCGTCATTAGCGGTTAACCCCCCCCCACACTAACCAACCCCCTAGGCCACTGACTCATGGGCCCCACGCCCCTAATTAATCACAGCTTAATTCCTGTTTAGTTTAAATTAATCACAGTGGCCCCACGCGTCGGCGTTGACCTCGCTAACGTGGCCTTTGACCGGCCCCACACGTCAGTGACTCATGCCAGCGGTGTGTCACTGACCAGTGGGCCCCACTGGTCAGGTTTGACCCGGACCAGCCCCTGTTGACCTGCTGACGTCATACCAACGTCATGCTGACGCAGTAATGTTTTCTGGATTTAATTTAATTCTGAAAATTCCAGAAAATAGCTAAAACTTCAATAATTCATAGAAATTCAACCGTAACTCCAAATTAAATAAATTATATATGAAAAATTATCATAAAAATTCAAGGAATCCATCTGTACCATTTTCATGCATGTTAGAACAACTTATAGCTGCTGTTTAGCACAAATCAATTAAATGGCATTTGAATAATCACATATGGAGTTTGAATTTGAATCTTGTATTCAAACCAACTTCATTTAACCTGTTGCTAGATGCATTAGCCCAAAACACATTCATATTGCCATGTCATTATCATGCATCATATTGTTGCATCGCATTGATTGTGTTCTTCCTTGTTTGCCGGTAATTGTCCCCTCTCGATAGACGTGTACCGACGATGTGATCGATGACACCGATGAAGAGCTATATTATCTTCAGAAGTGCCAGGCAAGCAAAACCCCCTTGTTCATTCTGATAAAATCCCACTCTCTCGCTCCTGCTCTCTTTTACTGCATTAGGACAACAATGACATATTTGTTACTTGCTGCGGTAGCTGAACCCCTTTATCCGTTGCATGACCTGCCATTGCCACAGTAAATAGATGAAACCCACTAGCATGAGTAGGAGTTGTTTGAGCCTTGATGTGCCTACTCATTCATGCTTGTTTGTCATGCCTGCTACTGCTTAGAGTTGAGTCAGGTCTGATTCATCGGGGATGAATCAGAGGTGTGTGAACATGTCCTACTGTGTGTGAGCTAAGTGTGTGAACACGATTTGGTAAAGGTAGCGGTGAGAGGCCATGTAGGAGTACATGGTGGGTTGTCTCATTGTAGCCGTCCTCAGGAACTGAGTTCTGTGTTTGTGATCCATGAACAGCTACTACCACACATTGGGATCCTTAATTGACTCTCTCGACTTATTAATCAACATGATCTCTGTCCAGGAGTTGCAACTAGTTTCTGGTGTTTGTAGGTAGTGTTAGTAGTCTACCAAGTGGCACCCGGTACAGGTGGGCTCGGGACAGACTAGGCACAGTGGCACGGTGTACCAAGTGGCACCCAGATGGTGGGCTTGGGAACCCTGCTCACATCGTTTGGGGCTGTGAGCGACACCCCGGCCGGATCTCCTTGCGGATGGAACCCGAATAGGCGATAAACCTGGACTAGAGACTTGTTCGGTTAGTCAGGTCATGGCCGACTCCCTCGCCCGGCTTCCGCTTGAAGGTTGCCGAGGTACATGACGTGTACAGGGCGGTAAGTGGCGAGAGCGTGTGTGAAGAAGTACACCCCTGCAGGGTTATCATTATCTATTCGAATAGCCGAATTCCTCGGTTATGGAAACTTGGACCCCTTGCATAGTTCATAGACAAGTGAAAGTGGATACTCTAAAATACGCAAGATAAGCGTGAGTGCTATGGATGGCGTTCTCGTAGGGAGACGGGAGCGAATCCATAGTGGTGTATTGATATGGTGAATATGTGGACTCGTGTGCGCCACCTCAAAAGAGTTACTTGCAGTCGTAGTTCAGGTTAGCCACCGAGTCAAAGCTGGCTTGCTGCAGTTAAACTCCACCATCCCCTTGTTGATAATGATGCATATGTAGTTAGATCTGATGTAAGTCTTGCTGGGTACATTTGTACTCACGTTGCTTAATTTATGTTTTTGCAGAGAGACTTCAGTCTCACTAGTAGTTCCACGTGGACTTCGACGTTTAGCTTGTTACCTCAGCTACGATCTTGTGCCCTCGGCAGGATCTGGTAGGTAGTCAGGCTTCTCAGCGTTTTTCATTTCTAGATGTCTGTACTCAGACATGTTAAGCTTCCGCTTGTGCTTTGACTTGTATGCTCTGATTGTTGGGTCATGAGACCCATGTTTGTAATATCTCGCTCCTCGAAGCCTATTGAATAAACTACTTGAGTCGTAGAGTCATTTGTGATGCCATGTTGTATTGCACATATCGAGCATATTGTGTGTATGTTATTGAAATGCTTGGTATGTGTGGGATCTGACCATCTAGTTGTTTATCTTTAGTAGCCTCTCTTACCGGGAAATGTCTCCTAGTGTTTCCACCGAGCCATGGTAGCTTGCTACTGCTTCGGAACACTTAGGCTGGCCGGCATGTGTCCTTCTTCGTTCCTATGTCTGTCCCTTCGGGGAAATTTCACGCGATGAATACCGGAGTCCTGTTAGCCCGCTACAGCCCGGTTCACCGGAGTCCTGCTAGCCCAGTGCTATAGCCTGGATTCACTCGCTGATGACCGACACGTTCGATGCTGGGTCACGGATGCCTGTCCCTGTAAGTTTGTGCCACTTTGGGTTTACGACTAGCCATGTCAGCCCGGGTTCTTTGTCATATGGATGCTAGCGACACTATCATATACGTGAGCCAAAAGGCGCAAACGGTCCCGGGCCAGGTAAGGTGGCACCCGTGGGAATACCGTGCGTGAGGCCGCAAAGTGATATGATGTGTTACATGCTAGATCGGTGTGACTTAGGATCGGGGTCCTGACAGCGTTGGTATCAGAGCTTGACTGCCTGTAGGATTACCAAGCCAAACTGGTCGAAGTTGAGTCTAGAAATTCTTTAGTTATATAAGGGAATTGATTGTGGGATGGAACGTAAGGCTCTTTTTTTACTCCTTATACCTTATGCCTTCTGATCTGAGTCATCATCTTCTCTTCTACGGGGATTAAGAACTAGGCTATCTCTTCTTTCTATCAGGATCACGTGTTACTAATCCGTAGACTTATAGATTGTTGAACTTAAGCCTCGTTTCAGTTCCTATTACCTCCGTATGTTAATTATTGATCTCCAAACCTTATTATTGTGCTTCTGAGTGGTTATGCCACCTTTTTTGTGAATGTCTCAAATATTTTCTGAGCATTTATAGCCGTTATGCTGTCCGAGTCATCCCAGGTTTCTAAATAGTCTGATGCATTTGCAAAATCCTTTCCCTCTGGTTTCGATGTTCATTTATGCCAGCTCAATCACACTAATTGTTGAGTTGAGGTATTCTATTGCCTTGACATTTATGTTGGAGTTATTATTATGACCCTAGGTGTCTAGAGTATCACCTAGTAATCCAGTCATGCCTTGTGTTCCCAGTGTGATGATTCTGGCCATTATTCTCGGAAGCATCCTGTGATGCTACTTAGGAGTAGGTATTCTATTCCTGGGTTTTGAACCCGAGATTCACTCTACTTACTTCATGTTGATAGTGTTTGCTAGTTCCTTTAGGATATTAGTAACTTTGCGATAGTCCTCGAGGTTCGTGGTACATCCTTCTTCCAATTACCATGAACCATTCTTGGCAGGAGTTCTTCTGAACCAAAAGATGGCAACAAGAGTGCTCTCGATGAGTTCTCCATGCTATATTGTGACTCTGCCAGCTCAACCTTTCTGCATGGGTTATCCGGAAGAATTATGTTTAAATCGTTCGACATGCTAATCCATGCCTCTACCACTCGAAAAGTTATATGTTCCCTTGAGTTGCTCTCTTTAGTCGTATCCCGACCATCCTCTATCAGTTGATAACCAAGAGTATATGTGCATTTGTGTTCATCGATGCCCTATTATCTCTGTGGTCTGTTAAGCCATTCCATTCCGGAATGACTAGGAGAAACAAACTCCAGTGCCTCATCCATATCTAGGATTGGGTCAAAGCAGTTGTATTCCGCAGATCAAAATGCCAATTCAGCTTTGCTCTGTTCTACCTTGGAGTATTACCATCTTTTATATCGGGATTATTGTAGGAATTGCACACCATCCTATGAACTCTTGGTACAGTGATACTTCTTGCCATCATTGTTCATTCCTCGGTTCCTGTGTTATTGTAACCGGAATGCCGACAAGTGAATTGTGATGTGTGAAATCAATACTCCGAGCAACTCATTGTTGGGTAGCTAATGGACAACATCCTCATTCTTAACGTGTTGGTTATTGAATCACCATTCTAAGATAGATTGTGCTACCTAGTCCTTATTTCCTGGTGCACTCTTTGATTGATGAGTTAGGATTTTGTCAAGTCCTCGCTCATTTGATCATATCATCTTGCCCTGAAAAGCGAGATTGTTCTCGAGCTTAGTAACATACCGGTGGTTCGTGATTTTCCGAATATCTTCTCGGAAGTATTACCAGGTTGCCCCCTGACTGTTATGTTGAGCTCGTGATCAAGTTGGTTTCTTGTGAACCACCTTCTCTCCAAGAATCGGTGTTAGATATCCCTGAGCTAGTTGGTTAAGCTAGACAACAACTTGGAGAGTTGGAAGATAAAAGCTTGCCTAACTTAGTTCGTTCCAAAGGGATATTCTTGTGTAGTGTGTGTTGAAGAAAGATGATATCTTCATCGATTGGTCCCTGTGATCAGTTGCTGGACCTATTGTCTTATCAATCCTTTGATTTGAGTGTGGGCTATCGTCAAATCAAACCAGAACCAACGATATTCGTAATGTTGTCTTACTCGTGGTTGATCCCTCGAGCATACACCACTACATCTTTTGGGTCTGACCAATGCTATCATTTGTTCACTCAACTATGGAATTCCTTTTAAAAAAGGAAACCCAGATGAATTGTTGTTGAGCCCATTGACAACATCCTTATCTCCTCCATAATCTTGTTGGGCAACAAGTTAGTGTTGGAAACTTTGAAAGCATTTTCTTTATGCTAGCTCATGAAGTATTCGTTTGATGAAAGGAGTGACTTCCTCTTATACACGTGCATTTGGTGAAAGTTGCCGCCGTGAATTTGAGAAAGGTTTGTTTTGTTTCCTCTGGAACCGTCCCAAGTCAGTCATGCATGTGCAAAGTATACCATGGTTTGGTAGATTAATTACCTCCACTCCATATGTATTCCGTAGCACCCCAAGCCACTAATTGATTTGTTCAAGGAGAAGGAGTTCCTTCATAAGAGCTAATCCGGACTTATGAAAGAACTTCGATATCCTCAATGATGGTTCCCTACCCGAACTCGGTAGTGTTTTATTGTAAGACTACCATGTGATCATGTTTGCCTGGAACAGCGTGTCACACGTGCGTAGCAGAACCAGCTCATGCTTTGGAGCTTGCTATCGTAGTTCATTTCCCGAGAATCTCGCAACATCATCTCGTCGATTTGTGTTGCAAACTTTCATTTTTCTTCCTAGACTCGATGGGTCTGGAATATCCTGACACCAACCAGATCTGAATCTCAGGAAAATATAATGGTTGGAACATTTCCCAAGAACTATAATACTGGTCCCTCGATAACCGGTGAAGTGGATGTCATGGCCAACACACCCAGCCGGAAGACCTATTATTGTAGTATCTTGATCGAAGAAGCTGGCCACCTCCCCATAAGGATTTCGTAGGATTTACCTCCCTAGTTGTTCCTTATGGATTTTTGTGTTTCCTAAGTCCGACCTTTACTTGATGTTCTAGATACCAGACCATTTCTATGAATGGGTTACACTAGCACATCAAGGAGAACATTAGAAGCGGAGTGCTAAATGTCTCTCGGTCGATCATCCAGATTTTGTTCCTTGGCCTCGCTAAGGTGAAATCTGAGAAGGTGTTATCTTCCTTTGCATCTGCATCATCCATCATTAGTCATCACGGTAGTATGTTGTGTTGTCAGCACCCTTGACACGGATGTTGATAAAACCTTGATGATTGTGGAAATGCTCAAGTTCTTGAGAGCACGCACAAGCGCTACGTGTTATCATTGGCACTAGCTGGATTGCTCTCAGTTTCCTCGGCAATGCTATGACCTTTTCACACAGTGAATTCACTCTCTGTTGTTGGGTTCTTCCCCGGTTACCAGAATCATTCCCAGCATTTGCATTTTGTTCCCAGCTTGCACCGCCAATGTGCCATTCTACCACGGGTCTCTTCCATTTCCGGTGGTAAGCAAATTCATCCATTATGTTGTCTTCAACAAGGTAATCCACATCATCCAAGTTCGAGTATGCCATTCTACCGAACCCCTCTATATGATCGATTATGATTTGCCTTAAGCTGGTATAAAGAGTTTCAATGATCCTTGAATCAAGGTAATTCTTTTTGCCACTTAAGGGGATATATCTACAAGTCACCTTCCCTAAGGTGCCTCGTTATGGTATCATGGCAACTCAACACCTCGCAACATTGACAACCGTTTACCACCTTCTTAGGTGTGGAATTGTTGTCTACTTAGCGAGCCCTCGTCATCTGTCTCGCTCCATTTCTTCAGATGTATGCTTCGTGTCTCAGCTCAAGAGATGTTGCTATGACTCACTTGGTGAGCTGATCCTAAGTTGATTGATCTTCGAGAAGATCGATTCTTCCGGAGTTGTCCTTTTCCTCTTACTGTCATGCTAGCTGGAGTTCTCAAAGCAAGACGACGGGACAATGATGGTGATCGAATCAATGCTCTTATGAAGGGCAACCTGGATCGTGAAGATTGTGTTAGGTTGCGTTCCCCATCGTCTTACCCTACGCTTGAATCTCGAGACGACATTCTTGTTTAGTGGGGGTGAGTTGTCACATCCCTAGCTTCTGGTGATGCCTGGTGTTTGCTTCATGTTTAAATTTTTGAAACTTGAACTGAGGAATTTTGGAAGCCTCAAAAACCCTAAATAAAAGAAGGGCAAAAACCCTAAAATCTCATTCATTGTTCCAAAATGCTCTTCTTAGATGTTTAATATTTTTGGCAAGGGTTTTGATCCAAACCAAAAATAATGAACATTTTAAAAGGATTTATTTTTGGGACTTTGAATTTAAATCATTAGCTATTTGAATTTGAATTATATTCATATAACTAGAATATAATTTCAAATACCCCTGAAATATTTTATGAGCTTTTGGAAAAGTCCATCTAGCCAAATAAAAATATTTAGAGGAGTTTTTGGCATTGTTTGAATTATTTTAAATTCAAAACAGTGGCAAAAGAATTAAATAAAAATAGAACAGAACAGAAAATTTAAAAAGGAGCAGAAGACTTACCTGGTAGCCCACCAGCAGCCCAGCCACTTACCTGGCACCACCAACCGGCCCAGCACGGCCCAGCCCACCGCCGCTTTCCCCCCTGTCGTCTTCCTCCCTCGCCAGAAGGACAGAGGCGAGGCGTGGCGAGCGTCGATGCTGCCTCGGCCACCTCCTGCTTCCCCGGCCACCTCCTGCTTCCACCGCAACGCCACGGCCTTCTAGCATCGCCATGCAGCCCCCTGGTCCCTCTCGCTCACTCCCTCGAGCTCATCCCTCTCCTCTGCTTCCTCTCTCTCACTCGCCCGAACGCAGCCGTCGCCGCCGACGAGCTCCCTCGCGGCCACCGCCACCCCCTCTCCTCTCCGACGCGCTCCCGAGCTCCGCTGTTCCGCCCTCGTCCTCCTCGTCGTCTCACGCGACCAGAAGGGCCCCGAGCAGCCGCCATCATCATCGTCTTAAAGCTTCGGCCCCGGCGCCCTTCTCCGTCGATTCGGCCACTCCGGCGCGCCTCCGAGCCCACTAACCATCCCTGCAGCTCCGCGGTGAGCCTTTGACCCGATTCCCCCTTTCCTCGTCGTCCTTCGCGAGCTCTAGCCCCGACCCCCAACCATGACCGAAGCATCTCGCCGCCGGCCATGGCGTGGCCGTGGCCACAGCCACCGCAGCTCGCTCCCGAGCCCACCAGCGTGCTCACCGCAACCTTAGGAACCCAAAGCACCTAACCACTCGTCCTCCCGTGCACCGCAGCGCCGGTCCCGCGAACCCCCAAGCTCCGGCCGCCGCCTCGGGCTCCACTCCGGTGAACCCCGGCCACCCCCGCACCTCCCGTTGGTCTCCCTAGATGCGCACGGGCACGGGCTACCTCCTGGTGCCCTTGGCGCGTCGATCCGTCGTCTCTGGCGCAACTCCGGCGAGCCACCGCCGCTCTGGGTCATCGTCGTCGTCCAACCGCCGGCGAATCCGACGTGGCCGTCATTAGCGGTTAACCCCCCCACACTAACCAACCCCCTAGGCCACTGACTCATGGGCCCCACGCCCCTAATTAATCACAACTTAATTCCTGTTTAGTTTAAATTAATCACAGTGGCCCCACGCGTCGGCGTTGACCTCGCTGACGTGGCCTTTGACCGGCCCCACATGTCAGTGACTCATGCCAGCGGTGTGTCACTGACCAGTGGGCCCCACTGGTCAGGTTTGACCCGGACCAGCCCCTGTTGACCTGCTGACGTCATACCAACGTCATGCTGACGCAGTAATGTTTTCTGGATTTAATTTAATTCTGAAAATTCCAGAAAATAGCTAAAACTTCAATAATTCATAGAAATTCAACCGTAACTCCAAATTAAATAAATTATATATGAAAAATTATCATAAAAATTCAAGGAATCCATCTGTACCATTTTCATGCATGTTAGAACAACTTATAGCTGCTGTTTAGCACAAATCAATTAAATGGCATTTGAATAATCACATATGGAGTTTGAATTTGAATCTTGTATTCAAACCAACTTCATTTAACCTGTTGCTAGATGCATTAGCCCAAAACACATTCATATTGCCATGTCATTATCATGCATCATATTGTTGCATCGCATTGATTGTGTTCTTCCTTGTTTGCCGGTAATTGTCCCCTCTCGATAGACGTGTACCGGCGATGTGATCGATGACACCGATGAAGAGCTATATTATCTTCAGAAGTGCCAGGCAAGCAAAACCCCCTTGTTCATTCCGATAAAATCCCACTCTCTCGCTCCTGCTCTCTTTTACTGCATTAGGACAACAATGACATATTTGTTACTTGCTGCGGTAGCTGAACCCCTTTATCCGTTGCATGACCTGCCATTGCCACAGTAAATAGATGAAACCCACTAGCATGAGTAGGAGTTGTTTGAGCCTTGATGTGCCTACTCATTCATGCTTGTTTGTCATGCCTGCTACTGCTTAGAGTTGAGTCAGGTCTGATTCATCGGGGATGAATCAGAGGTGTGTGAACATGTCCTACTGTGTGTGAGCTAAGTGTGTGAACACGATTTGGTAAAGGTAGCGGTGAGAGGCCATGTAGGAGTACATGGTGGGTTGTCTCATTGTAGCCGTCCTCAGGAACTGAGTTCTGTGTTTGTGATCCATGAACAGCTACTACCACACATTGGGATCCTTAATTGACTCTCTCGACTTATTAATCAACATGATCTCTGTCCAGGAGTTGCAACTAGTTTCTGGTGTTTGTAGGTAGTGTTAGTAGTCTACCAAGTGGCACCCGGTACAGGTGGGCTTGGGACAGACTAGGCACAGTGGCACGGTGTACCAAGTGGCACCTGGATGGTGGGCTTGGGAACCCTGCTCACATCGTTTGGGGCCGTGAGCGACACCCCGGCCGGATCTCCTTGCGGATGGAACCCGAATAGGCGATAAACCTGGACTAGAGACTTGTTCGGTTAGTCAGGTCGTGGCCGACTCCCTCGCCCGGCTTCCGCTTGAAGGTTGCCGAGGTACATGACGTGTACAGGGCGGTAAGTGGCGAGAGCGTGTGTGAAGAAGTACACCCCTGCAGGGTTATCATTATCTATTCGAATAGCCGAATTCCTCGGTTATGGAAACTTGGACCCCTTGCATAGTTCATAGACAAGTGAAAGTGGATACTCTAAAATACGCAAGATAAGCGTGAGTGCTATGGATGGCGTTCTCGTAGGGAGACGGGAGCGAATCCATAGTGGTGTATTGATATGGTGAATATGTGGACTCGTGTGCGCCACCTCAAAAGAGTTACTTGCAGTCGTAGTTCAGGTTAGCCACCGAGTCAAAGCTGGCTTGCTGCAGTTAAACTCCACCATCCCCTTGTTGATAATGATGCATATGTAGTTAGATCTGATGTAAGTCTTGCTGGGTACATTTGTACTCACGTTGCTTAATTTATGTTTTTGCAGAGAGACTTCAGTCTCACTAGTAGTTCCACGTGGACTTCGACGTTTAGCTTGTTACCTCAGCTACGATCTTGTGCCCTCAGCAGGATCTGGTAGATAGTCAGGCTTCTCAGCCTTTTTCATTTCTAGATGTCTGTACTCAGACATGTTAAGCTTCCGCTTGTGCTTTGACTTGTATGCTCTGATTGTTGGGTCATGAGACCCATGTTTGTAATATCTCGCTCCTCGGAGCCTATTGAATAAACTACTTGAGTCGTAGAGTCATTTGTGATGCCATGTTGTATTGCACATATCGAGCATATTGTGTGTATGTTATTGAAATGCTTGGTATGTGTGGGATCTGACCATCTAGTTGTTTATCTTTAGTAGCCTCTCTTACCGGGAAATGTCTCCTAGTGTTTCCACCGAGCCATGGTAGCTTGCTACTGCTCCGGAACACTTAGGCTGGCCGGCATGTGTCCTTCTTCGTTCCTATGTCTGTCCCTTCGGGGAAATGTCACGCGATGAATACTGGAGTCCTGTTAGCCTGCTACAGCCCGGTTCACCGGAGTCCTGCTAGCCCAGTGCTGCAGCCTGGATTCACTCGCTGATGACCGACACGTTCGATGCTGGGTCACGGATGCCTGTCCCTGTAAGTTTGTGCCACTTTGGGTTTACGACTAGCCATGTCAGCCCGGGTTCTTTGTCATATGGATGCTAGCGACACTATCATATACGTGAGCCAAAAGGCGCAAACGGTCCCGGGCCAGGTAAGGTGGCACCCGTGGGAATACCGTGCGTGAGGCCGCAAAGTGATATGATGTGTTACATGCTAGATCGGTGTGACTTAGGATCGGGGTCCTGACAAGTTTTGAGAACCAAGGTATCAATCTAGTAGGAGACAATGCACAAGTCACCTAGTACCTGCACAAACAATCAAGAACCTTGCAACCAACGTGATAAAGGGGTTGCCAATCCCTTCACGGTCACTCGCAAAAGTGAGATCTGATAAAGATAATAAAGTAAATATTTTTTGTATTTTTCTTGTATAGATTAGAAAATAAAGATTGCAGAATAGTACACACGATGCGATGTAAATAAAAGAGATGCAATATAATAAGAAAGAGACCGGGGGGGGGCACATGTTTCACTAGTGGCTTCTCTCAAGATAGCATGTATTATGGTGGGTGAACAAATTACTACCGAGCAATTGATAGAAAAGCGCATTGTTATGAGAATATCTAAGGCAATGATCATGAATATAGGCATCATGTCCGTGTCAAGTAGATCGAAACGATTCTACATCTACTACTATTACTCCACACATCGACCGCTATCCAGCATGCATCTAGAGTACTAAGTTCATAAGAACAGAGTAACGCATTAAGAAAGATGACATGATGTAGAGGGATAAACTCAAACAATATGATATAAACCCCATCTTTTTATCCTCGATGGCAACAATACAATACGTGCCTTGCTGCCCCTACTGTCACAGGGAAAGGACACCGCAAGATTGAACCCAAAGCTAAGCACTTCTCCCATTGCAAGAAAGATCAATCTAGTAGGCGAAACTAAACCGATAATTCGAAGAGACTAGCAAAGATATCAAATCATGCATATAAGAATTCAGAGAAGAACCAAATAATATTCATAGATAATCTTGTTCATAAACCCACAATTCATCGGATCTCGGCAAACACACTGCAAAAGAGTATTACATCAAATAGATCTCCAAGAACATCGAGGAGAACTTTGTATTGAGAATCAAAGATAGAGAATAAGCCATCTATCTAATAACCATGGACCCAAAGGTCGGTGGTAAACTACTCATGCTTCATCAGAGAGGCTATGGTGTTGATGTAGAAGCCCTCCGTGATCGATTCCCCCTCTGGAAGATCGCCAAAAGAGGCCCCAAGACGGGATCTCACGGGTACAAAAGGTTGCGGCGGTGGAAAAGTGGTTTCGTGGCTCTCTGCGATCGATCTAGGGTATAAGAGTATATATAGGCGAAAGAAGTACGTCGGTGGAGCTACGAGGGGCCCACGAGGGTGGGGGCGCGCCTACCCCTGTAGGATCAAAAGTATGTCTAGAGGGGGTGATTAGACTACTTGACCAAATAAAAATCTAGCCTTTTCCCAATTTTAAGTCTTGGCAGATTTTAGCAACTTAGCACTAGTCAAGTAAACAACCTACACATGCAAGTCTAAGAATATAGCAGCGGAATGTAAAACATTGCACATGAAGGTAAAGGGAGGAGTTTGGAGGGAGCAAACACAATGTAGACACGGAGATTTTTGGCGTGGTTCCGATAGGTGGTGCTATTGTATATACACGTTGGTGGAGACTTCAACCCACGAAGGGTAACAGTTGCGTGAGTCCATGGAGGGCTCCACCCATGAAGGATCCACGAAGAAGCAACCTTGTCTATCCCACCATGGCCGTCGCCCATGAAGGACTTGCCTCACTAGGGTAGATCTTCACGAAGTAGGCGATATCCTTGACCGTACAAACTCCTTGGTTCAACTCCACAATCTTGATGGAGGCTCCCTAGTGACACCTAACCAATCTAGGAGACACCACTCTCCAAAAGGTAATAGATGGTGTGTTGATGATGAACTCCTTGCTCTTGTGCTTCAAATGATAGTCTCCCCAACACTCAACTCTCTCTCACTGATTTGTATTTGGTGGAAAGATGATTTGAGTGGAAAGCAACTTGGGGATGGCTAGAGATCAAGATTTATGTGGTTGGAAAGGAAGATCTTGATCTCAACACAAGTGTAGGTGGTTCTCTCTCAGAAAATGTAAGTTGGAAGTGTAGGCATGTTCTGATGGCTCTCTCTATTAATGAAGAGTGGGTGGAGGGGTATATATAGCCTCCATACAAAATCTAACCGTTACACACAATTGACCAAACTCGATGTGACCGAATCGTGAAACTCGGTCGGATCGATTCAGTTCAAAATGTGAACGTTAGGTTTTTCGGTGGGACCGACACGTCAACTCGGTGGGATCGATTTCATTAGGGTTAGGGTGTAACTAATCTCGGTGAGGCCGATTACACAAACTCGGTAGGACTGATTTTGGTAATAAGCTAACCAGAGAGTTTGTCAGGCAAACTCGGTGGGACCGATTCGCTCATCTCGGTTGGACCGAAACGTTACGAAGGGGAAACAGAGAGTTTGCATTATGAAGTCGGTGGGACCGATCGCTCATCTCGGTTAGACCGAAACGTCATGAAGGGAAAAAGAGAGTTTGCAATCCCATCTCGGTGAGACCGAAGTGACTAGGGTTTGTGGCAGTGGCTATGCCAAATGAACTCGGTGGTGCCGGATGGAAAGTTTCGGTGGGGCCGAGTTTGACTTTTGGTTTGGTACATATGTGGATATGAGAAAGTGGTTGAGGGTTTTGGAGCATATCACTAAGCATTTTGAGCAAGTAACCCATTAAGCAACACCTCATCCCCTTTTAATAGTATTGGCTTTTCCTATGGACTCAATGTGATCTTGGATCACTAAAAGGTAAAATGTAGAGTCTTGAGCTTTAGAGCTTGAGCCAATATTTTGTCCTTAGCATTTTGAGGGGTCCACATTTCTAATCCATGCCATGCCAATCATTGAGCTTTCCTGAAATATTTTATCTTGAAATAGTATTAGCTCAATGAGCTATATGTTGTTAGGAATTACCAAAACCACCCAGGGATAGTTGCACTTTCAACCCCCCTAGGCGCGCCCTCCTGCCTCGTGGCTGCCTCGTGGCGTTCCAGACTTCAACTCCAAGTCTTCTGGTTTGCTTTCGGTCCAAGAAAGATCATCGCGAAGGTTTCATTCGTTTGGATTCCGTTTGGTATTCCTTTTCTACGAAACTCTAAAATCGGCAAAAGAACAGAAACTGGCACTGGGCCTTCGGTTAATAGGTTAGTCCCAAAAATAATATAAAAGAGCATATTAAAGCCCATTAAACATCCAAAACAGATAATATAATAGCATGGAACAATCAAAAATTATAGATACGTGGAGACATATCAAACTCTGACATGGATGACAAATGGCAAGCTGCTTTAAGTCAAGTGGAAGGCCTTCATGGAGTTACTTGGAGTTGAGCATCACGGTCTTGCGAACCCAGTTGGCTTTCACCCTCACCGCAATGCAACTTCCACTCACAAGCAATCTTCTGGCCATATTGTACTTTGAAGATTAACCCCGATACTCAGAAGGAGACCTATGAGCTGCTTGCTTTTCTGGACATTCTCCATCACATCTTCAGGGAGACCCTCTTTCCTTGCATTGGGAACTTGGATATGGTTCACTCATTTCTCATGGACATGCTTCTTTTCTGCCAGCATGAGAAGGAAGAAAAGACAGGAGAATCCTTGGATATCTTTCATGTCATGTGGTATGAACTGGTCTCCGCCATCTCTGAGTGCAAGTGCCCCATCTATGGACCGTTTATCATGTTGCTCATTGAGAAGGCATGGGCTCGTGTTTATCAGAATGTGGTGCTGAAGACTGGGGAGTAATTAGTATCTCATGAGATCAAGCGTCTGAGGAAGAAGGAGAACTAGGGAACCTCGGCTCCGAGGTCTGGGATTCCGTCTGGAGCTGCTGACATGGAGACAGAGGCTGATGCTAATGATGACGATGACTATGAGCCCTCTGGAGCAGAGCCCTCTTGGGCAAAGAAGCTCAAGAGCAAGATGAAGAAACTCTTCTTCATGGAGTCTCATGGTCAGTACATGACTCATGTGTCTGAGAAGAAGGCCAGGAGCCGTCACAAGGAGCTCATGCGTTAGTTGGGTGCGACCGTTGCCAGCGGATCTGAGGGCAAGATCATCGATGAAGAGGAGTGGGTTTAGTAGCACTGCCCGTGGACCGATTCAGACACCAAGCAGTTTCCTACTGGTGATGGCGGTGCAGACAATCCCGCTGGGATGTGATGATGGAGATCCTCAGTTTGCTATCACCTGAAGCCGTAGCAGCGCTCTTTGCCTATTTGGTGTCTCGATGCCAAAGGGGGAGAGAGCTTAGGGATTTTTCGTTGTCGAGTTGCGAGCGTGTGTTTGTGTGGCTTGTTTTCCTTGCATGTCTTTCTCGCAAACTCTTTTTCTCGTCTTTCGCATTTGTTTGGTTTGTGCTTGTGAGACCTGGTACCCTTTCGTATGGTGTGAGACATATGCTACATTATCCTTTTATTATCTAGTTTGTCGAGTACCTTGGTAGATGTGAGTTGCATGCTTATCTTGTTATATACCTTGCTCACTCCTACTCTATTGCATCCAAGCTATATATGTTCCATTACTTGTTGCTAATGCCGTCAGACTATAAAATACAGGGGGAGTGTTGATCCTAATGTGTGTGCCTTGCATTCCAAAGGCACCTCTAATTAGGTGCACACATTCAGGGGGAGCTCCGTCTATATTTTGTAGTTTTGGGATTCACTTACTTTCTTGTCTTACCTTTGTGCAAATCCCGTGTTGTCATCAATCCACCAAAACGGGGGAGATTGTTAAGGCATGTCTCTCTCTAAGTTGTTTTGGTGATTGATGACAACACCTTTGCGGAGTAATCGTGTGCGTTGAGTATTTCAGAGATTCATCCTTTGGCACGAGACGATTCCTTCCCCTCGGAGTTTTAAGCGAAGACGGTGTAGCTCTTTCATTTCAGTTTTGGTGGACTTGTTTCGTAGGAGTCACTGTACTATCAATAGGGGGTCTGCATTGGAAAGGCTAGGGTGGAATCAACACGTACACATCCCCTTTGCACCCACTGAGCCTTCCCGCTTCGATGGAGGATCCCTCATTGCTTTCGGTGTGAAATTTGGTCCCAGCGGTAGTATCGCAGACCCCAGCGGTAGTACCGCTCAAGAGCCACAAGCGGCAGTACTGCTCCACAGCAGTAGTACCGCCTGGGGCTCTCAGCCGTAGTACCGTTGCTGTTATGAGCTCCTACCTCCTCGACTCGAGGGGGTCGCCTCTCGTGTCGGGTTTTGCAGCACTAGCGGCGGTAGTAGAGGCGGTAGTACCGCTCGTAAGCGGTAGTACCGTCCCTACCACTGCGGCTAGTACCGCCCTGGGTCCAGATCCTGCTCCGCCTATGGCCTTCCTCAGTCTGCACGGCAGTACCACGAGGGGGGGCGTTTGTAACGCCCCAAGACCGGAGCTTCAGATGCCTTCCATGGTTTCCGAGTTTTGTCATGTGATTTGTTTTGTCTATTGCATCCATCTTTGCATCATGTGCATTGCATCATGTCATCATGCCATCATGTCATTAATCTTTGCAACTCAAATAAATAAAACGTATGGATCTTCGGTCCATTCAAACTGAGGGAATTCACATGGTGAGTTCTCTTTAAACATACCCTCCCAATATTAGGGAGCTATAATAAATATTCCTTTTTCGGAATCACCCATAAACACACTTGCATATTCCCCATGTCTTTTCTAGTTCAAGCTTGACTTCAAAAGCTTGCCAAAAATTTCTCTTCCCTTTTACCGAGGTTCCTCAAAAAAATCCAAACATTTTTGGGCACTTCTAATTCCTAGTCCTTGTTAAAATCATTTGATTTAAATCCAAATGACTTTGAATTTAATTCTTGCAAACGTGCCCACTCCTATTTTCTTGGACCGAGCTAATTTTTGTGAGTCTGAGAAAATACCCTTTGCCCAAGTCCCTTCTCTAACCTTTTTTCTTTTATTTCCTTTTCTCTCTTTCCTTTTTTTTACTTTCTGTTTTTTTTGAGAAAGTTTTTTACTTTCTGTTATGAGAGAGAGAGTAGAGGCCCCAGTCTAGACCAGCTGGGCCTCCCAGCGGACATCCCTCCCCGCGGGTCCTTCAGGCCCAGCAATAGCCGGATCTCAAAAAAAAAAGCAATAGCCAGCCACCTCTAGGCCCACCTAAACCCTAGGTCGACCCCCTCTCCTTCGATCTCTCCCTCCTTCGTTCCCACGCGC
>NC_041386.1:510145360-510187564 GCF_002162155.2 Triticum dicoccoides | reverse complement strand
GACCAAGCGCCCCCAAGGGCGACGCCCGATTCCCTCGGCCCTGACCTCGGCCTCGGCCATGGCGCCGCGCCATCGACCACCAACAGGACGCCGCCCAAGGACGCGCCCGTCCCCGAGCAGCGATCCCCCTCGTCCTCCAGCCCCGCTACCGTCGCCGGCTACCAAGGAGACGCGCCGCTCCTTCCCGTCCTCGCACGCGCCAGGGGCCGAGCTTCTCTCGCTGCGCCTCTGTTGGCTTCGACATCGACCAGATGCGCCCGACGAGCTCCCCGAGCGAGCTCACCCACAGCCCCTGCGTTCCTCACGACCCCGCTGCCGCTCCGTCCTAACCTCGCGGGACTCCTTCTGCAGCAGACGCCGTCCAGGGCCCTTGCCACTGTGCCCGCCTGGGTCCTTCGCCGGCGGCTAGACTCCGCTTCGTCCCCGTGTCCCCACTGCCCCTCGTCGTCGTCCTCTTCTCAAAGACAAGCACGACGCTCGCCGCCTCCTCTGCTCGTCCCGAGCGGCAGCGTTCCACATCGCTGTGGAGCTCCCATGCCGAATCACCATCTCCAGCAGCGCCTCCGCGCCTTTTCTCCCACCTCCCGTGCTGCCTGATGAGGTCCTGCCTGAGTCCTCCTTCCTGCATCACCATTGCTGCCTCATGCCAGAGAAAGTTCTCGACCTCTCCATTGACCTTTGTCGCAAGTCCAACAAGCAGTGCCTTCGGGGTTTTTCGCCAAGTCCCTCTCCGACTAGTGTACCACTACCGTCGACAAAGACATGTGCATCGCAAGCGTCAAGTTCAACTACCGTCGACCTCGAAGGGCTCGGAGTCATCAAGCACCTCTCTGAACGAACGGGAACGACTACTGTCGCAAAGATCGAGAGTACCTCTACGAAAAACACCAAGTACCCCTTCATGTCGGCAAGACCCGCAAGTCGGACCCCGAACGATCGACGACTCGTGGACCATGTACAACTTCAGGCGCCGAACACCCGGATAGCACAAATGCCAAGTACCCCAGAGACCACTTGGACGTCAAGTATCGTCGAACCGCGAAGACTCCATGGACGTCAAGTTCCTCGCGTGACCATGAACATCTACGGAGACTTGTGCGTCTAATAATGTGAACCACTATCGTCGAACCCCGAAGGACTCGGATTCGTCAAGTCCCCCTCCGAACCGGGAACCACTACTTCCGCTAACATCGAACCTGAACCGTCTGGAAACGCGCGCTTCGAAGGTATAACCCCGAGACGACCGCCCGTGAACGAATGCATGTGATGTATGAGATGGTCGTGGTTGCACCGTGTCCGAGTTGTTCCTTGCGAGTTCCTCGTTGCCTTGTCGTCGACATGTGGGAACCCGGTATCCGGGAGCACCCCACCGTTCATCGCATGACACGCTCCCGTCACATCTTCTTTTGCATCGGTATCTCAATCAAGTTACCGGAACCGGAACGTTGCCGTGGCACCGTTTTTGTTATCGTTGCCGTGTCACCCCTTTTGTTTCCGCCATGATGACAAATGCTTCATAACATGCTCTTATCAACATTTTCTTAAAACTTGCATAAACTTGCACATGTCATCCGCATCATGATAATAACTTTTAAAATGTTTAAAATTGTTGTTGCATTAAATTGCTAATGCACATGGGGATTTACCGGATTTGTTGTTTGTTATATCCGGCCCCATTTAAATTGTTTAGATAGTATAGTTTTGTTATGCTTCACCTCTTGCTATGTTAACCAACATTTAATATTGTTGAGTACCTAACCGGGAGTGAACTAAATAACTTTAATGTGGTGTTCCATCAATATGCAACTCGTTGCATATTGAGCTCCACTTAATTTGTAGTAGTGTTTGTGCACTTTGCCATGCCATGCCTAACTAAACCGGACATGCATCATACTTGGTTGCGCATCATGCCATGTTTATGTGGTGGTTGTTTACTCTGCTGTTTGCTTCTTTCTGGGTTGCCTGTCTCATTAGCTTCGGTTCCATTTCGGAGTTGTGAGGATCCGTTCGACTATGTTCGTTTGTCTTCTTCATGGACTCGTTCTTCTTCCTTGCGGGATCTCAGGCAAGATGACCATACCCTCGAAATCATTTCTATCTTTGCTTGCTAATTGTTCACTCTATTGCTATGTCGCGATACCTACCACTTGCTATGTCATGCCTCCCATATTGCCATGCCAAGCCTCTAACCCTCCTTTCCTAGCAAACCGTTGTTTGGCTATGTTACCGCTTTTGCTCAGCCCCTCTTATAGCGTTGCTAGTTGCAGGTGAAGATGAAGTTTGTTCCATGTTGGAACATGGATATGTTGGGATATCACAATATCTCTTATTTAATTAATGCATCTATATACTTGGTAAAGGGTGGAAGGCTCGGCCTTATGCCTGGTGTTTTGTTCCACTCTTGCCGCCCTAGTTTCCGTCATACTTGCGTTATGTCCCTTGATTTTGCGTTCCTTACACGGTTGGGTGATATGGGGGCCCCTTGACAGTTCGCTTTGAATAAAACTCCTCTAGCAAGGCTCAACCTTGGTTTTACCATTTGCCTCACCACCACCTACTTTTCCCTTGGGAGTCACACTCCTGAGGGTCATCTTTATTTTAACCCCCCGAGCCAGTGCTTCTCTAAGTGTTGGTCCAAACCGAGCCGCCTGCGGGGCCACCTCGGGGAAACTCGAGGGCTGGTTTTACTCGTAGCCTGTCTCATCCGGTGTTGCCCTGAGAACGAGATACGTGCGATTCCTATCGGGATTGTCGGCACATTGGGTGGCTTTGCTGGTCTTGTTTTACCATTGTCGAAATGTCTTGTAACCGGGATTCCGAGTCTGATCGGGTCTTCCTGGGAGAAGGAATATCCTTCGTTGACCGTGAGAGCTTGTGATGGGCTAAGTTGGAACAGCCCTGCAGGGTTTGAACTTTCGAAAGCCGTGCCCACGGTTATGGGGACATGGGAATTTGTTAATGTCCGGTTGTAGTGAACTTGACACTTAACTTAATTAAAATGCATCAACCGCGTGTGTAGCCGTGATGGTCTCTCTCCGGTGGAGTCCGGGAAGTGAACACGGTTCTTGTGTTATGCTTGAACGTAAGTAGTTTCAGGATCACTTCTAGTTTCTCGACCGTGCATTGCTTCGCTTCTCGCTCTTATTTGCGTATGTTAGCCACCATATATGCTTAGTGCTTGTTGCAGCTCCACCTCAATACCTTTCCTACCCATAAGCTTAAATAGTCTTGATCTCGCGGGTGTGAGATTGATGAGTCCTCGTGACTCATAGATACTTCCAAACAGTTGCAGGTGCCGATGATACCAGTGCAGGTGACGCAACCCAGCTCAAGTGGGAGCTCGATGAAGATCTTGACCGTTGTCTTGTTTTGTTTCCTGTTGATCAGTAGTGGAGCCCAGTCGGGATGATCGGGGATCTAGCATTTGGGGTTATCTTCTTTTATTTTGGTTCCGTAGTTGGACCTTGATTGTATTCTGGATGATGTATGTTTAACTTGTATTTGTGTGAAGTGGCGATTGTAAGCCAACTCTTTATCCCATTCTTATTCAGTACATGGGATTGTGCGAAGATTACCCCTCTTGCGACAAACCTACCACGCAGCTATGCCTCTAAGTCGTGCCCCGACACGTGGGAGATATAGCCGCATTGTGGATGTTACAGCGGTAGTACCGCTGACCCCAGCAGTAGTATCGCTGCCCCCAACTCGCGGATTCCCGAGGTTACATTGGGGTAATCTATGCATAGGGGTTGATGTCGGTGTCAAAACCGGCGGATCTCAGGTAGGGGGTCCCGAACTGTGCATCTAAGGTCGATGGTAACAGGAAACAGGGGACACGATGTTTACCCAGGTTCGGGCCCTCTCTATGGAGGTAATACCCTACTTCCTGCTTGATTGATCTTGATGGATATGAGTATTACAAGAGTTGATCTACCATGAGATCGTAATGGCTAAACCCTAGAAGTTTAGCCTATATGACTATGGTAATGAGCATATCTCTTTCCGGACTAAGTCCTCCGGTTTATATAGACACCGGGAGGATCTAGGGTTACACAGGGTCAGTTGCAAAGAAAGGAATCTACATATCCGATCGCCAAGCTTGCCTTCCACGCCAAGGAGAGTCCCATCCAGACATGGGTGCAGTCTTCGGTCTTCGTATCTTCACAGTCCATCATTCCGGCCCATGGCTAACAGGCCGGACGCCCGAGGACCCCTTAGTCGAGGACTCCCTCAGTAGCCCCCGAACCAGGCTTCAATGACGAGGTGTTCAGTGCGCAGATTGTCTTCGGCATTGCAAGGCGGGTTCCCCCTCCGATGGATCCCAAGTAATGTATTCGACTTTTAATCCAATGTCGCATCCCTCGACTTCTGTGCATCTATGAATCCATCTTCCACGTGTCGGGCGAATGCGGACGGTCAGGGTATTTTTTGCAAATAACACCCTAGCCATGCAAGAAAGAGCGTCTATTTAAAGAGATTGGATCTCAGATCCTTTCGGCACCACGCGGAGAAAACCCTCAGAGACTGCCATGAAAGACCATTCCAGCATGGCTAACATTCCCAGCTCCTCTTCCCGTTCCAACCTAGAGAGAGGCAAGTGGGAGAGGTGCTCTGTGTCCCACAGCCAATTGGAGAAGTTGCAAACACAGGGATTTCTCCCTCCTGCAGATCTGGTCCCTGTTTGAGCAGGATTGGCCTCCTTCAACGGCAAAACCCAGGCTGAGGATTTCCCCAATCCGTCAGTGGGAGAACGAGTGCGCTTCATACCCTATCTGCTGAGGGGCGTGGGATTTCCAATTCACCCATTCCTCTAAGGGCTTCTGGAGTATTATGGCCTCTAGCTGCACAATTTTACCCCAGCCTCTGTCCTGCACATTGCGGGTTATGTCCCTTTATGCGAACTATTCCTGGGTTGTGAGGCCCATTTTGATCTGTGGAGAAAGTGTTTTTGCCTTGTCCCGCGCAACCATGAAGGATCGATATTTGAAGTGGGTGGGCCGAAATATGGCGCATTGCTAAGACCGGATACCTATCCGGCACACCGAAGAAAACTTCTGAAGAGTGGACCTCTGAGTGGTTCTACATTGATGACTGCTACCTCTTGAGCACTGCGTTGGTTTTCCCTTGAAGAGGAAAGGGTGATGCAGTAAAGCAGCGTAAGTATTTCCCTTGGTTTTTGAGAACCAAGGTATCAATCCAGTAGGAGACCACACGCGAGTGACCTAGTACCTACACAAACAAATAAGAACCTCGCAACCAACACGATAAAGGGGTTTTCAATCCCTTCTCGGCCACTTGCAAGAGTGAGATCTGATAGAGATAATGATAATAATATAAATATTTTTGGTATTTTTACGATGTAGATTGAAAGTAAAGATTGCAAAATAAAATAGATTGGAAACTTGTATGATGGAGAATAGACCCGGGGGCCATAGGTTTCACTAGTGGCTTCTCTCAAGATAGCATAAGTATTACGATGGGTTAACAAATTACTGTCGAGCAATTGATAGAAAAGCAAATAATTATGAGAATATCTAGGTATGATCATGTATATAGGCATCACGCCCGTGAAAAGTAGACCGACTCCTGCCTGCATCTACTACTATTACTCCACACATCGACCGCTATCCAGCATGCATCTAGAGTATTAAGTTCATAAGAACAGAGTAATGTCTTAAGCAAGATGACATGATGTAGAGGGATAAACTCATGCAATACGATGTAAACCTCATCTTTTTATCCTCGATGGCAACAATACAATACGTGTCATTTCCCTTTCTGTCACTTCGATCGAGCATCGCAAGATTGAACCCAAAGCTAAGCACTTCTCCCATTGCAAGAAAGATCAATCTAGTAGGCCAAACCAAACTGATAATTCGAAGAGACTTGCAAAGATAAACCAATCATACATAAAAGAATTCAGAGAAGATTCAAATATTGTTCATAGATAGACTTGATCATAAACCCACAATTCATTGGATCTCGACAAACACACCGCAAAAGAAGATTACATCAAATAGATCTCCAAGAGAATCGAGGAGAACTTTGTATTGAGATCCGGAGAGAGAGAAGAAGCCATCTAGCTACTATCTATGGACCTGAAGGTCTGAAGTAAACTACTCACACATCATCGGAGGGGCCATGGAGTTGATGTATAGGCCCTCCATGACCAATGCCCCCTCCGGCGGAGCTCCGGAAAAGGCCCCAAGATGGGATCTCTTGGGTACAGAAGGTTGCGGCAGTGGAAATAGGGTTTCGTGGTGCTCCAGGATGTTTATATATATATATATAGGAGGAAGAAGTAGGTCGGTGGAGCAATGAGGGGCCCACGAGGGTGGAGGGCGCGCCCAGGGGGTAGGCGTGCCCCTGCCTCATGGCCTCCTCGATTGATTCTTGACATCCACTCCAAGTCTCATGGATCACGTTTGTTCCAAAAATAACGCTCCTGAAGGTTTCATTCCGTTTGGACTCCGTTTGATATTCCTTTTCTGCGAAACACTAAAATAGGCAAAAAAACAACAATTTGGGTTGGGCCTCCGGTTAATAGGTTAGTCCCAAAAATAATATAAAAGTGTAAAATAAAGCCCATTAACATCCAAAACAGATAATATAATAGCATGTAACAATCAAAAATATAGATATGTTGGAGACGTATCAAGCATCCCCAAGCTTAATTCCTTCTCATCCTCGAGTAGGTAAATGATAAAAACAGAATTTTTGATGTGGAATGCTTCCCAACATATTTCTCAATGTATTTTTTCTTTATTGTGGCATGAATGTTCAGATCCGAAAGATTCAAGATAAAAGTTTAATATGACATAGAAATAATAATACTTTAAGCATAGTAACTAAGCAATTATGTCTTCTCAAATAACATGGCTAAAGAACGTTATCCCTACAAAATCATATAGTCTGGCTATGCTCTATCTTCATCACACAAAATATTAAATCATGCACAACCCCGATGACAAGCCAAGCAATTGTTTCATACTTATGATGTTCTCAAACTTATTCAATCTTCACGCAATATATGAGCGTGAGCCATGGATATAGCACTATGGTGGAATAGAATGGTGGTTGTGGAGAAGACAAAAAGGAGAAGATAGTCTCACATCAACTAGGCGTATCAACGGGCTATGGAGATGCCCATTAATAGATATCAATGTGAGTGAGTAGGGATTGCCATGCAACGGATGCACGAGAGCCATAAGTGTATGAAAGCTCAACAAAAGAAACTAAGTGAGTGTGCATCCAATTTGCTTTCTCGCGAAGACCTAGGGCAATTTGATGAAGCCCATCATTGGAATATACAAGCCAAGTTCTATAATGTAAAATTCCCACTAGTTTATGAAAATGACAACATAGGAGACTCTCTATCATGAAGATCATGGTGCTACTTTGAAGCACAAGTGTGGAAAAAGGATAGTAACATTGTCCCTTCTCTATTTTTCTCTCATTTTTTATTTGGGCATTCTTTCTCTTTTTTGGTCTCTTTTCTTTTTTTTCTTTTTTTCGTCTGGAGTCTCATCCCGACTTGTGGGGGAATCATAGTCTCCATCATCCTTTCCTCACTGGGAATGCTCTAATAATGATTATCATCACACTTCTTTTTACTTACAACTCAAGAATTACAACTCAATACTTAGAACAAAATATGACTCTATGTGAATGCCTTCGGCGGTGTACCGGGATATGCAATGAATCAAGAGTGACATGTATGAAAAAATTATGAACGGTGGCTTTGCCACAAATACGATGTCAACTACATGATCATGCAAAGCAATATGACAATGATGAAGCATGTCATAGCAAACGGAACGGTGGAAAGTTGCATGGCAATATATCTCGGAATGGCTATGGAAATGCCATAATAGGTAGGTATGGTGGCTGTTTTGAGGAAGGTTTACGGTGGGTTTATGGTACCAGCGAAAGTTGTGCGGTACTAGAGAGGCTAGCAATGGTGGAAGGGTGACAGTGCGTATAATCCATGGACTCAACATTAGTCATAAAGAACTCACATACTTATTGCAAAAATCTATTAGTTATCAAAACAAAGTACTATGCGCATGCTCCTAGGGGGATAGATTGGTAGGAAAAGACCATCGCTCGTCCCCGACCGCCACTCATAAGGAAGGCAATAAATAAATAAATCATGCTCCGACTTCATCACATAACGGTTCACCATACATGCATGCTACGGTAATCACAAACTTCAACACAAGTATTTCTCAAATTCACAACTACTCAACTAGCATGACTCTAATATCACCATCTCCATATCTCAAAACAATAATCAAGTATCAAACTTCTCTTAGTATTCAATGCACTTATATGAAAGTTTTTATTATGCCTAAAAGCAAATTGCCATGTTGTTCTAAAGGACTCTCAAAATAATATAAGTGAAGCATGAGAGATCAATTATTTCTATAAAATAAAATCACCACCGTGCTCTAAAAGATATAACTAAAGCACTAGAGCAAAAACTATATGGCTCAAAAGATATAAGTGAAGCACATAGAGTATTCTAATAAATTCCGATTCATGTGTGTCTCTCTCAAAAGGTGTGTACAGCAAGGATGATTGTGGTAAACTAAAAAACAAAGACTCAAATCATACAAGACGCTCCAAGCAAAACACATATCATGTGGTGAATAAAAATATAGCTCCAAGTAAAGTTACCGATGAACGAAGACAAAAGAGGGGATGCCTTCCGGGGCATCCCCAAGCTTAGGCTTTTTGGTGTCCTTGGATTTACCTTGGGGTGCCTTGGGCATCCCCAAGCTTAGGCTCTTGCCACTTCCTTGTTCCATAATCCATCAAATCTTTACCCAAAACTTGAAAACTTCACAACACAAAACTTAACAAGAAAATCTCGTGAGCTCCGTTAGCGAAAGAAAACAAAACACCACTTCAAGGTATTGTAATGAACTCATTCTTTATTTATATTGGTGTTAAACCTACTGTATTCCAACTTCTCTATGGTTTATAAACTCTTTTACTAGCCATAGATCCATCAAAATAAGCAAACAACACACGAAAAACAGAATCTGTCAAAAACAGAACAGTTTGTAGTAATCTGTAACTAACGCAAACTTCTGGAACCCAAAAATTCTAAAATAAATTTCTGGACGTGAGGAATTTATCTGTTAATCATCTGCAAAAAGAATTAACGAAATAGCACTCTCCAATAAAAAATGGCAGCAAGTCTCATGAGCGCTAAAGTTTCTGTTTTTTACAGCAAGATCAAAAAGACTTTCCCCAAGTCTTCCCAACGGTTCTACTTGGTACAAACACTAATTAAACACAAAAAACACAACCAAAACAGAGGATAGATAAATTATTTATTCAATAACAGCAAGGGAAAATATTGGGTTGTCTCCCAACAAGTGCTTTTCTTTAAAGCCTTATAGCTAGGCATAAGATTTCAATGATGCTCACATGAAAGGTAAGAATTGAGGCACAAAGAGAGCATTATAAAACACGTGACAAAAACATCTAAGTCTAACATACTTCCTATGCATAGGCATCTTATAGTTAAACAAATTATCAAGGCAAGCAAAAACAAGCATATGCAAGGAAGCAGAAACAAACAATAGCAATCTCAACATAACGAGGGGTAATTTAGTAACATGAAAATTTCTACAACCATATTTTCCTCTCTCATAATAATTACATGTAGGATCATAAGAAAACTCAACAATATAGCTATCACAAAACATATTCTTAACACGATTCACATGTATGAAAAGTTGACACTCTTCCAAAATAGTGGGATTAACATTAACTAAAGTCATGACCTCTCCAAACCCACTTTTATCAAAAACCTCATAAGATTGAACATTCTCCAAATATGTGGGATCTAAAGTTGACATTATTACAAACCCACTTTCTATATTATTGCAAACATTATAATCAATCTCATATTCATCATGGGGCTTGAATAAATTTTCAAGATCATAAGAAGAATCACCCCAATCATGATCATTGCAACAAGTAGTAGACATAGCAAAACTAGCACTCCCAAGCTTAGGGTTTTGCATATCATTAACACAATTTTCATTAAGAGAATTTATGATAACATCATTGCAATCATGCTTTATATTCAAAGATCCATCGTGAATCACTCCATAAAGTACTTCATCACAATTTTCAGATTCACGAATTTCAAGCAAAACTTCATAAAGATAATCTAGTGCACAAAACTCACTAGCAATTGGTTCATCATAATTGGATATCTTAAAAAGATTAGCAAGCGGATGAGGATCCATAGATCTTAGGTTCTCTGTTTAGCAATAAATAAACAACTATTCCAAACAAATGAGCAAACGGGCCAAGTAAGACATCAAAGCAAATGGAAAGACGAACAGAAGAAGGGCGAATAAAACAGCAAGGGTGAAGTGGGGGAGAGGAAAACGAGAGGCAAATAATGTAATGCGAGGGATAAGATTTTGTGATGGGTACTTAGTATGTCTTGACTTGTGCATAGATCTCCCCGACAACGGTGCCAGAAATCCTTCTTGCTACCTCTTGAGCACTACGTTGGTTTTCCCTTGAAGAGGAAAGGGTGATGCAGTAAAGCAACGTAAGTATTTCCCTCAGTTTTTGAGAACCAAGGTATTAATACAGAAGGAGACTACACGCGAGTCACCTCGTACCTACACAAACAAATAAGAACCTCGCAACCAACGCGATAAAGGGGTTGTCAATCCCTTCTCAGCCACTTGCAAGAGTGAGATCTGATAGAGATAATAGTAATAAGATAAATATTTTTGGTATTTTTATGATATAGATTGAAAGTAAAGATTGCAAAATAAAATAGATCGGAAACTTGTATGATGGAGAATAGACCAGGGGGCCATAGGTTTCACTAGTGGCATCTCTCAAGATAGCATAAGTATTACGGTGGGTGAACAAGTTACTGTCGAGCAATTGATAGAAAAGCAAATAATTATGAGAATATCTAGGTATGATCATGTATATAGGCATCACGTCTGTGACAAGTAGACTGACTCCTGCCTGCATATACTATTATTACTCCACACATCGACCGCTATCCAGCATGCATCTAGAGTATTAAGTTCATAAGAACAGAGTAACGCCTTAAACAAGATGACATGATGTAGAGGGATAAACTCATGCAATATGATGTAAACCCCATCTTTTTATCCTCGATGGCAACAATACAATACGTGTCGTTTCCCTTTCTGTCACTGGGATCAAGCACCGCAAGATTGAACCCAAAGCTAAGCACTTCTCCCATTGCAAGAAAGATCAATCTAGTAGGCCAAACCAAACTGATAATTCGAAGAGACTTGCAAAGATAAACCAATCTTTACCTAATAATAAAGCAAATTGGGTTTCTTTCGTCCGTCATGGCATTTTTCAGAAAAGTCCCTCTATTTCAGAGAATTGAACCCGCAGTCCTGTATTAAGTTAAAACGAATCGTTATTTTCATATTTTACACAAAAGTCCCTCTCTTTTCTTGAAATCAACCCGCCGTCCGGATTTATGTCACACCCGAACCATTATTTTACATTTTTCGAAAACCCCCCTAATGTTTTAGGTAATTCATCCGCGGATCATATTTAAGTCAAACAAATGTTTTTTAAAATCATCCATATCTTTTAAACAGTAACTCCGATTTAAACATGTTATATACGAAATTTGATTAGAAAAATATGTAGAATATGAATATGAGATTATTTTACCTGTTAAGTATGTTAAAATATTATTTTTGAATATATTTGAGTCAAACAAAATGATTTTCTAAATTATCTGTATCTTTTAAACCGTAACTTTGATTTTAACATATTATATATGAAATTTTATTAGAAAAATGTGTGGAATCTAAATATGATGTTAATTTTACCTGTTAAATATTTTTAAAATATTGTTATGGAAGCAAACTTATAATTTATAGCGCAAGATTTGTTTTTTTCATATCGGCGGCGATCCAGATTGCAAATAAACACCCCACTATAACCATATACGGAAAAGAAAACATCAATAACTACACATGCATACCTCTGAAAAATGTCGCAGGGGAAAACAACAGATTTCCCATCGCGAGAGTGAGATAAAGCGAGAGAGAGAGAGAGAGAGAGAGAGAGAGTAAGAGAGAGAGAGGGAGAGGGAGGAGAGAGGGAGAGAGAGGCGCCTTAGAATTAACCATATTCAACACACGTTTTTTGTTGTTTTTTGTGAACACCGAGGCCATCACCAGCGAGGGTGAGAAGGAGGGTAAGCGCAACACAAATATGATGCCTCACAAAAATAAAGAAGATGGACCAATTGTGGTCTTGAGTGATGGTTGTTGAGTTAAGAGCGTGTGTTATGTTTTCTCTCCCGTTGCAACGCACGGGCTCTTTTGCTAGTCATACATAAAAGAATTCAGAGAAGATTCAAATATTTTTCATAGATAGACTTGATCATAAACCCACAATTCATCGGATCTCGACAAACACACCGCAAAAGAAGATTACATCAATAGATCTCCAAGAGAATCGAGGAGAACTTTGTATTGAGATTCAGAGAGAGAGAGAAGAAGCCATCTAGCTAATAGCTATGGACCTGAAGGTCTGAAGTAAACTACTCACACATCATCGGAGGGGCCATGGAGTTGATGCAGAGG
Source organism: Triticum dicoccoides (assembly GCF_002162155.2). Taxonomy (NCBI): domain Eukaryota; kingdom Viridiplantae; phylum Streptophyta; class Magnoliopsida; order Poales; family Poaceae; genus Triticum; species Triticum dicoccoides. Next base: position 510,174,932 of record NC_041386.1, on the reverse strand, counting down.
CCCTCCGTGACCAATGCCCCCTCCGACGGAGCTCCGGAAAAGGCCCCAAGATGGGATCTCTTGGGTACAAAAGGTTGCGGCGGTGGAAATAGGGTTTCGTGGTGCTCCTGGATGTTTGCAGGGTATATGGATATATATATAGGAGGAAGAAGTAGGTCGGTGGAGCAATGAGGGGCCCACGAGGATGGAGGGTGCGCCCAGGGGGTAGGCGCGCCCCCTTGCCTCATGGCCTCCTCTATTGATTCTTGAGATCCACTCCAAGTCTCCTGAATCACGTTTGTTACAAAAATAACGCTCTCGAAGGTTTCATTCCGTTTGGACTCCATTTGATATTCATTTTCTGCGAAACACTAAAATAGGCCAAAAACAGCAATTTGGGCTGGGCCTCCGGTTAATAGGTTAGTCCCAAAAATAATATAGAAGTGTAAAATAAAGCCCATTAACATCCAAAACAGATAATATAATAGCATGGAACAATCAAAAATTATAGATACGTTGGAGACGTATCAATGACGTCGTACTTCTAGATCCAGTCCGGAAAGGTCTCCCCGAGTTTGCGAGTGTTCCTCTAAAGAAACGCCACAGCTGGCGCCCTCGGAGCCTCGAGGAGGAAGATAGTGCGGAAGTTCGCCAACTCCTGAGCAAGATCAGGACGCTTGCCCAGTCCGGGTATACGATAGTCGAAGTGATGGCGACCTCCATAGTACGGGGAGTTCAGCCACTCCAATATAGAGGACTTCCCATGTGGAATTACAATGGGGAAGATGACACCTCCTGCTGCGGCAGGAAAGGTCCAGACACCCCTGCCGCCCTAGCTAAAATATTGGCCGAACTGTTCAAGGGTGAGGAAGAGGAGTTCCTGCGCATCACGCATAGAGAAGGATATTCCATGTACAATCCTCCTAGCTGGGTGAGCCCCCAACTTTTTTGCTCCACTCATTCCCCTCCCTGAGCTTTGTTCACTGAAATATTAACCCGTCCATTTATAACAGCACTGGCGAAAGACTTCCGAGGGGCTTTACAGCCCCGCCCCGCAGCCCGAGGGCCACAATCAGGACCTTGACCCCGAATTCGAAGAGGATCTGGATATATTTGTGGTGCTGGAGAATGGGGCATTTTACCAAACGAGCTATGACGACATAGAGGTGGCCATCGTCGCTGACTATCCTGGTCTTCTCCCTGCTTCTCATGTAAGTAATTAGGAGACACTTTGTTTGAGAGGGTTTCAACATTCTCTCTTGCTCACCGCGACATCCTATGCTCAAAAGGGGAGGCGTTCGACGCGTCAGGCCGTCATAGGGGCGTCTCCAAAGAGAGAGGCTCCCGCGCCGGGCAGGCCTTCGAAGAGGAAGGCAAACAGAGACACGATCGGGCCTTCCTTGAAAAGGTATGGGTTTGCAACTAGGATCTTTTTAGCAGCCATGTCCAACCGTGACTCGTATGTTCATTTTGTATCAGAAAAAAGGTTCAACAGACTATGTCCGGGGACCCGGCCAGTCACGCTTCTAATAACCAAGATTCGGTCCTGGCCGAAGAGAAGGGGGCCGATATGGGAGTGGCGTCGGACTGTCCTTCTACCGAGGGTTCGGAAAATATGTCCATCACCAATTCGGAGGTGGAGAGTGCCATGGATCATCGGCGCCGCAAGGCCATTTTATGAAATCCCCACTTCTCAAAAGAGGCGTTCGGTGCCTTCAGCTCGGCTGATGCATACATCTAAGCTGCTCGAGACGGGCTTAACAGAGCCACCGAGCAACATTTGAAAGATGTGCAGGTAAGTTTACCTTGCCCGAATTTCATAACCATGAGCAAGTAGCCCCCGAGACTTGAAGCAGTTGGGACAAATGTTTTAAGGATCGTTGTGTAACCAGGTTCTTATGGAGAAGAAGGACTTGCTAGCCCAAGAGCTGGAGTAGTGACGGACACATCTAACTGCTGCTACCACCGAACTGGAAAAGTTCAAGAAGGCGTCCTCTGGTAATATTTCCCTCCATCGAGAAACAAAAAATGATACGCTAGCTATATTAAAACTGATGCTTGTCTCATAACAGGGTCATCGGACCAACTGGAAGAGGAACTGAAGGCCGCGCAGATAAGCGAAAGAGAGGCGAAGAGATAACGTGCCGCAGGCGAGCGCGTCCTGACCAAAGTCAGAGAGGATAAAAACAAACTCCAAGGTTCAAACACCAAACTGGGCGAAGAACTGAAAGATGTACGAGCCCAGCTAGCCGACTCCATGAAGGAGAACAAAAGGCTGCGAGGCGGCATATTCAGTACATGGCTGTATTTACCTTATAACAGTTTGTAAGTAAAAGTAACTAACATAGCTGTGATTGCAGGTATATTGACGGGCCGTCCCGAAGAGGAGGTGTCCGGATCATCAAGTGATCTTCTGCAAGGGCTATCGCAGTTGCACGAGCAAGTTCGACAGGCAATGCAAAGTGTAGCCAAGGCCTTATGGCCATCCGACTCCCCTCCAGGGAGTATGGAGAAGCTTGTAGAGCTGTTCAAGGGAGTGCGGCGGCGTATCCGACTATGGAAGATATCGGCCTGCCGAGAGGGTGCGCGAGAGGCCTAGGCCATGGTAAAAACATAACATACCAAGCTGGATCCAAACCACATGGCCCGGGTCGGACCGCTAGGGTCAAATGGGGAAGAAATTCCCGTTAGTTTAGTATATGGCCAAGTAGAGGTGGCTGCTAGATACTCCCAACAGGATTGTAAATTAGACCGCCTGTTGGACGGTATAGAGGAGGAAGTTTTTGAGTCCTAAGTGACTATGTATTTTCCTTCTAGCTGGATTGTAAAACGATTGTCATGGCCGACCTTTTCGCTTCGATCTCTTGACCCGAAGGTGCGGAGTGTTTCCGAATACCTGAGGGCAAAATAAATTGGGGTATGCGTGGAAACCAGGCGTAGGGGTCATAGGTGCTTGAACAGACAAGTTGTATTCGGGTAGTTATGTTATATTACATTGAAATTGTAAGAAACATCTTCCAGAGAGAATAGTTCCTTTAAGGGTTCCTTTCCCTAGGTGTGCATGCATCTATGTGCATGTCCGGACTGTGATGAAAAAATCACAGTGTGTATAACTTCTGGGGGTTCATAATGGAGCGAGTGCAAAAACATCTTTAGTTCACCGACCGAATATTCCCTTAAGAACGCTAGCTTTCGGCTTCACCCAGTCTGAGGTAAACATCCGGATGACCCGGCAGTAACAATCGTAGAGGTGCTCCCTTTATGCCCTAGTCGAACTAATGGGAACGTAGGGCATAAGCACAGGAGCCAGGCAACCCGGCTTGGCCAAAACTTAAGTCATATCGATGCATATAATGGCAAAGAGAAGGTACATATGGGAGAAAACGCATATGTGATGAGCTTTATGCTCGGAAAATAGAAATAGCAAGTTTCTGTCCAAGAAGCCCCTAGGTATGATAGACGTACATACTTGAAGATGTATGCGTCGGGGGTGCACGGTCTAACCGCACGAAAGCCTTTAAGGCTAAAGAGAAAAAACAAAAAGAGAGAAAAAAATGATGAAAACAACAAGAGGAAGGAGACAAACAAAGAGTTCGGTGCTAGGCATAAAATCTTCGGAGTCTGGCCGTTTTCCAGGGATTTGGCTCTAGTCGATTGTCTGACGCATCATGCAAGCAGTACGCTCCTCTAGTGAGAACTTCGTCGATGATGAAGGGACCCTCCCACTTGGGCTTGAGTTTGTCCTTTTTCTTCTTCGGCAGGCGTAGAACGAGTTCGCCGATGTTGTAAGTTTTGGCCCGCACTTCTCTGCTTTGATACCTGCGAGCCTGCTGTTGATAAAATGCAGAACGGGCTTTTGCGATATTGCGCTCCTCCTCCAGGGCGTCTAAGTTGTCCTGCCGATCGAGCTCGACCTCTCTCTCTTCATACATGCGCACTCGAGGTGAGTCATGAATAATGCCGTAGGGTAGTACTGCCTATGCGCCGTACACCATCAAAAAAGGTGTGTATCCGGTAGTGCGATTGGGAGTGGTCCGCATCCCCCAGAGTACGGAGTCGAGCTCCTCAACCCAGTGCTTGTCTGATTCCTTCAAAGACCTCACTAGTCTGGGCTTAATGCCGCTCATAATAAGACCATTGGCTCGTTCGACTTGGTCGTTTGTCTGTGGATGATAGACAGAGGCGTAATCGAGCTTGATGCCCAGATTAGCGCACCAGGTTTTCACTTTGTCGGCTGTGAAATTGGAGCCGTTATCAATGATGATGTTGTGCAGAACACCATAACAGTGTATGACGCCGGATATAAAGTCTATTACTGGCCCGGACTCGGGCGTTTTAACTGGTTTGGCCTCTATCCACTTGGTGAATTTATCCACCATGACTAGCAAATATTTTTTCTTATGGCTTCCTCCTTTAAGGGGTCCAACCATATCTAGTCCCCAGACCCAAAATGCTAAGTGATGGGGATTGTTTGTAGGGTGGTGGGGGGCATATGGCTTTGGTTGGCGAAGAGTTGGCATCCAACGCAACGTTGGACAAGGTCCTGTGCATCCGGTCGGGCTGTCGGCCAATAGAACCATGTACGGAAGGCCTTGCTAACAAGGGCCGAGCTGCGGCATGGTGCCCACCGAGACCGGCATGAATCTCCGCCAGGAGCTGCCGCCCCTCCTCCTCGGAGATACATCTTTGAAGGACTCCGGTGACGCTTTTCTTGTAGAGCTCTCTGTCGTGAACCTTATAGGCCTTCGAACGCCGGACAATGCGGCGGGCCTCATTCTGTTCCTCAGGAAGCTCCTTCCTGTTAAGGTAGGCAAGGAAGGGTTCGGTCCATGGGGCAATGACTGCCATGATGAGATGCGCCGACGGTGTTATTTCGGTGGCTGAGCCTCCGATGATGTCGGTGTTTTGAGAATCTGGGGTTATGTTCGGATCCGGACTAGTGTTGTCGTTTTCCCCATGCCACACCATGGATGGCTTAAAAAGCCTTTCCAGAAAGATATTAGGTGGGACGGGGTCGCGCTTAGCACCGATACGAGCAAGAACGTCCACCGCTTGATTACTTTCTTGAGCCACATGATGGAACTCGAGCCCCTCAAACCGGGCCGACATTTTTATGACAGCATTACGATAAGCTGCCATCTTCAGATCTTTGGCATCGAAGTCTCCATTTATTTGAGATATTGCAAGGTTTGAGTCCCCGCGCACTTCTAGGCATTGTGCCCATGGAGACAGCCATCCGGAGACCGTGCAATAAGGCCTCATATTCGACTGCATTGTTGGAGTCTGTGTATAGTATTTGGAGTACGTACTAAACAACATCTCCAGTAGGTGACGTTAAAATGACGCCCGCCCCTAGCCCTGCCAGCATTTTGGAGCCATCGAAATACATAACCCAATTGGAATATTCATCGTACTCTTTAGGGAGCTCGGCCTTTGTCCATTCGGCGACGAAGTTAGCCAGTACTTGGGATTTAATAGCTCGACGTGGTTTGTATGTAATATCAAATGGAAGGAGCTCAATGGCCCATTTGGCAATCTGGCCCGTGGCATCGTGGTTGTTTATAACGCCATTGAGTGGTACTTCGGAAGCCACCATGATCGAACACTCCTCGAAGTAGTGACGGAGCTTTCGGGATGCCATGAAGACTATGTATGCTATCTTTTGATAATAGGGGTACTGGGATTTGCATGGTGTAAGATTAGTAGATACGTAGTATACTGGCTTCTGAAGTGGGAATTTGTGTCCGTCCTGTTCTCGTTCAACGATGAGCACGTCGCTCACCACCTGACGTGTTGCCGATATGTATAATAACATCGGTTCACCAATGTTTGGCGTGGCCAGGATTGGGTTGCTCGCAAGAAGGGTTTTTATTTCCTCTAGTCCGACTGTTGCCGCGTCCATACACTCGAAGTGATTGGTTCGCTGTAGAAGGCGGTAGACTGGCAGAGCCTTTTCTCCTAATCTGGAGATAAAGCGGCTTAGAGCTGCCACGCAGTCCGCGAGCTTTTGGACTTGTTTAAGGTCTGTTGGCGTAGCCAATTGTGACAGAGCTCAGATTTTGGCTGGATTTGCTTCAATTCCTCTGTTGGAAACGATGAAGCCCAGCAATTTTCTAGCAGGGATGCCGAAAACGCACCTTTTCGGATTGAGCTTAATGTCATATGCGCGGAGGTTATCAAATGTGAGATGTAAATTGTCTATTAGTGTTTCGACGCGCCTAGTTTTGATGATGACGTCGTCCACATAAGCTTCAACTGTCTTGCCGATCTGTTTCTCCAGGCATGTTTGAATCATGCATTGGTATGTGGCGTCGGCGTTCTTCAGCCCGAAGGGCATGGTGTTGAAGCAGAATGGCCCATATGGGGTAATGAATGTTGTTGCATCTTGATCGGACTCCTTCATTTTGATTTTATGGTATCCGGAATATGCATCAAGGAAACACAATGAGTCGTGTCCTGTGGTAGCATTGATGATTTGATCAACGCGGGGGGAGGGGGAAGGGATCCTTAGGGCAAGCCTTATTGAGGTCTTTAAAATCGACGCATAGCCGCCAGGATTTGTCCTTCTTTGGTACCATCACCAGGATTGCCAGCCAGTCCGGATGTTTTATTTCTCTGATGAATCCGGCCTCAATTAGCTTGGCGTTTGGGCTCGGAAAAGCGCCGCAGTGCTTGTTTGATTGGTTTGTATCCCTTAAAGATATTAAGGCTATGTTCGGCTAGCTCACATGGGATTCCAGGCATGTCAGAAGCGTGCCAGGCGAATATATCCCAGTTTTCGCGAAGGAAATCCCTTAGTGCGGCGTCGACCGTTGGGTCTAGTTGTGCTCCAATAGATGTTGTCTTCTTGGGGTCCATTGGGTGGACCTGGAATTTGACTATTTCTTCTGCCGGTTTGAAGGAGGTGGATTTGGGTCGTTTGTCTAAGATCACATCGTCCCTATCCACCGTGGAGCGCAGTGCGGTTAATTCTTCGGCCATGAGGGCTTCAGATAATGCCTCAAGGGCCAGGGATGCGATTTTGTTTTCGATGTGGAGTGCTATGTTCGGATCGCTGACAAGAGTGATTATGTCGTTTGGTCTGGGCATTTTGAGCTTCATATACCTGTAATGAGGTATAGCTTGGAAGCGTGTAAAAGCATCCCGCCCCAACAGGGCGTGGTATCCGCTGCTGAAAGGAGCACTTGGAAGGTGATTTCTTCAGACTGATAATTCTCCGGCGTGCCAAATACCACGTCAAGCGTGATTTTTCCCGCACGCCGCACCTCCCGACTGGGAATGATTCCTTGGAAGGTCGTGCTGCTTTGCTTGATGCGGCTCCTATCTATTTCCATTTTGTGGAGTATATCCTCATAGATGAGGTTTAGTCCACTGCCACCGTCCATGAGGACCTTGGTGAGTCAAAAGCCATCCACGATGGGACTAAGGACTAAAGCGGCTGGTGCTTAGACTGACCTCTATTTTGGTTCATCGCCATCATTATAGGTTATAGCCGTGTCATTCCAAGGGTTTACTATGGCGATTTGACAGACTTCGGTGAGGCCGCGAAGTGCCCTTTTGCGCTTATTGTTGGAAGCAAATGTCTCAAAGACTGTCAGTACTTTGGGGTCGTCGTCTTCTGGAGGGTGTTGCTCTGGGATGTTTTGGTAAGGATGTCCTCGCCGCTTTTGGCTACCTGCCGGAGTATCCAACATGCTCTAAGGTTGTGGGTTGGTATGGCATTCGGTGTTGTGTGTATTTTGCATGGGCCATCGAGTCGTCCCTCCAGAACGGTTCCGCGCCGCGTGATGGGTTTGTATTTCTTGGATATTGGACTGGGCGCGTCACGGGGATGCGCCCTTTTCGCCTGGACCAGTGGTTGAGTTGGGACCGATGGCTCCCAACAAGCTGCATGATCCCTCCAGGTGCTTTCCATTGCGTTGTACTTCTGTACGATAGTTGCCAAGTCCGCGAAGTGTAGTATGCGGAGGCGATTAATGGCGTTGAGGATTCCTTCCTTTGTGCAATTATTGTGGAACGCTGATATCGTGTCCTCGTCGCGGCAATCTTTAACCTTGTACTTGACAAGGAGGAATTTGGCCCAGGAGTGGTGGACCGTTTCCTGAGACTGCTGTTGTATGCTCGTGAGAGAACTTATGTCTGGATGGGTGGGTGGAATTGGATCTGGACCCTGACCTGATCGATGATCCGGAGTCTGAAGTTTTTCTGGACTTAATAGTCCGGGCCCCGGAGTATCTTCTGGTTCCCTTTGCCCGCCATCCGATTCTATGTTCGGAAGGTCTGTCACCTTCTTTTGCGGGTGGGTATCCGGCTCTGCAGGGTCGGCGATCCGGACGTAGTCCGTCTTCGGTATAGGGGAAGAGTCGCCGTCTTGCTCCTCGACTACCGCTATCTGGTGGGTGGAGATTTGATTTCTCTTTGGTCGGGTTTGAGCCCGATCCGATCGTAATCTGTGGTGATTCCCAGGGTGGCAATACGATCAAGGAGCTCGTTTAAAGATGAAAAGTCCATCGGATCCATCTACTTGGAGTGTTTGGGGTCGATACGAAGAGGATTTTCGATGGCCCGAGAGGTCATCGTCGGCTTAACGGTCGAATGGGCGGTCATGGTAAAGCTGCCCAACCGGAGGGTTTGGCCTGGGGCCAGTTCTCCTCCAGTAGTGATATTGTCTTTAAGGACGAGGCGAGTCATCGATCCTGTTGTCGACGGCACAGTGGAACTCTCAATGAAAGCACCAATGTCGGTGTCAAAACCGGCGGATCTCGGGTAGTGGGTCCCGAACTGTGCGTCTAAGGTCGATGGTAATAGGAGACAGGGGACACGAGGTTTACCCAGGTTCGGGCCCTCTCTATGGAGGTAATACCCTACTTCCTGCTTGATTGATCTTGATGGATATGAGTATTACAAGAGTTGATCTACCACGAGATCGTAATGGCTAAACCCTAGAAGTCTAGCCTGTATGACTATGGTAATGAGTATATATCTTTCCGGACTAAGTCCTCCGGTTTATATAGACACCGGGAGGATCTAGGGTTACACAGGGTCGGTTACAAAGAAAGGAATCTACATATCCGGTCGCCAAGCTTGCCTTCCACGCCAAGGAGAGTCCCATCTGGACACGGGTGCAGTCTTCGGTCTTCGTATCTTCACAGCCCATCAGTCCGGCCCATGGCTAACAGGCCGGATGCCCGAGGACCCCTTAGTCCAGGACTCCCTCAGTTGATGCACGTTTTTGTCCTACGTTCTCCGATAGAAACTTTGATGTGATTCTTTGTTGCATGTTGAGGGATTGTTATATGATCCAATTATGTTATCATTGTTGAGAGACTTTGCACTAGTGAAAGTATGAACCCTAAGCCTTGTTTCCAAGCATTGCAATACCATTTTTTCTCACTTTTGTTACTGGTTACCTTGTTTTTATATTTTCAGATTACAAAAACCTATATCTACTATCCATATTACACTTGTATCACCATCTCTTCGCCGAACTAGTGCACCTATACAATTTACCATTGTATTGGGTGTGTTGGGGACATAAGAGACTTTGTTATTTGTTGCGGGGTTGTTTGAGAGATACCATCTTCATCCTACGCCTCCCATGGATTGATAAACCTTAGGTCATCCACTTGAGGGAAATTTTCTATTGTCTTACAAAAATCTGCGCTTGGAGGCCCAACATGAGTCTACAAGAACAAGATTGCATAGTAGACATCAGGTTACATCAGAGATAGCTATTCTGCACAACTCCAAATGACCTAAAAATTTACAAAGAATTATTTTGGAATATATAAAATATATTGGCAGAAGAAATACCAGGAGGGTACCCACCATGAAGCCACAAGCCTGGGGGTGCGCCTGAGGAAGTCCTAGACTAAGGGGTCCTCGGACGTCCGGCCTGTTAGCCTAGCCATGGACCGGACTGATGGGTTGTGAAGATACGAAGACCGAAGGCTGCACCCGTGTCTGGATGGGACTCTCCTTGGCGTGGAAGGCAAGCTTGGCAACCGGATATGTAGATTCCTTTCTTTGTAACCGACCTTGTGTAACCCTAGATCCTCCCGGTGTCTATATAAACCGGAGGACTTAGTCCGGAAAGAGAGACTCATTACCATAGTCATACAGGTTAGACTTCTAGGGTTTAGCCATTACGATCTCCTGGTAGATCAACTCTTGTAATACTCATATCTATCAAGATCAATCAAGCAGGAAGTATGGTATTACCTCCATAGAGAGGGCCCGAACCTGGGTAAACATCGTGTCCCCTATCTCCTGCTACCATCGACCTTAGACGCACAGTTCGGGACCCCCTACCCAAGACCCGCTGGTTTGGACACCGACATTGGTGCTTTCATTGAGAGTTCCATTGTGCCGTCGATGAAAGGTTCGATGGCCCCTTCAATCATCGATAGTGACCCTGTCCAAGGAGAAACCTTCCTCCCCAGACAGATCTTCGTGTTCGGCGGCTTCACACTGCGGGCCAACTTGTTTGGCCACCTGGAGCAGATCGATAGCTATGCCCCTGGCCATCATGTCAGATTTGGGAGTTTGAACTATGTTGTGGACATCCGTGGAGATTTGATCTTCGCCGGATTCGAGACCGCGGCGACCGCTCCTGGTCACCTTGACGAACATGACCTAAATCTGTCGTCAGATCGCATCCAGGAGATAGCTCCTGTGACCACTCTAGCATTAGATCCAGAGCACACTACGGCATCCAAGGATCGAAGACTCGACCCCACCACGGAGGCCACAGATTCCCCGGTGTTGGAGCCGCACATGGACTTAACCCCACACCATATCTGTGTCACTGGAACTCCGGACTCGTCTCTGGTTATAAGTTTCGAACCATGTGAGCCTGCGGACACCGAACTCGATCGCTCATCAATCTTCGAATTCAGCGCCACAGACATCTTCCAGCACTGGCCTTTGGGCGATATGCTAAACTCATTCAAAATCCTGTCCTTGGCGGGGGACTCACAGCCGAACTATGTCCGGTCCGGACCGGAGGCTGATGATCGAGAATTATGCTTCCCACCCGCCACCCACTTCATAGCCACTATCGAGGACCTAACCGACACGCTTGATTACGACTCCGAAGACATCGACGGTATGGACGACGATGCCAATGAGGAGCAAGACCAAAACCCGCCATTTACCAGACGCTGGAAGGCCACTTCTTCGTACGATGTGTACATGGTGGATACACCCAAAACAACCAACGACGACGACAAAGAAAATCCGGTCGAGAATAAACCTCCTAAGACACAGCAAAAACATCAGCGTCCTCGGCGCCGCTCTAAGTCACGTCGTTCAAAAGACAGCAATGCTGGCACCGGTGAAAATAATACTCCGGACGATACCGAAAACAATGAAGACCTTGCCGAGGTAACATCCGAGCAGGAGGAGCAAGAAAACAGGCAAGCCATCCCTGACGAACAGGCCAGGCCCAACGACTCGAAGGACGGTAGTTACCGTCCGCTCTCCGAGGATGAGGAAAGCCTCGGCAACAAAGATTTCATCATGCCTGAGGAACCTCTTGAGCAGGAGCGCTTCAAGCGCCAGCTAATAGCAACAGCGAGGATCTTGAAAAAGAAACAGCAGCAGCTTCAAGCTGACCAAGATCTGCTCGTCGACAAATGGACCAGTGTCCTAGCAGCCAAAGAATACGGCCTCAGACGCCCAACCAAGAGCTACCCAAAGTGAAGGCTGCTACCCCTGTTTGATGAAGAGGCCCCGGAGCTCATACCCCCCTCGCATAACACGGCTGATCGACCACTATGCGGTCGGGACAGTGTGGCGGACCGACCACCACGTGGTCGGGATAGAGCGGCAGCTCAGGCCAAACAGCAGCCTGCCCTACCGCCTCGTAAGAATAGAGACGAAACAGCTCGGGGTCACACATACGACCACCGGCAGACCCTGGATAGTAGAGCAGGACATACCCGATCGGTTTATGGATCGCGAGGACGTCCCTTGACACGCAATGACGGCTACCTATTCCGGCGTGACAAACCTAGTCACACCCGAGCCGATAACCGCAGACAAACTCCATCGGAGCTACCGCGCAATGCAGCCAGATATAGAGGCGCCACACACCCTCTCTGCTTCACTGATGAAGTAATGGACCATGAATTCTCCGAAGGGTTCAAACCCGTCAATATTGAATCATACGACTGAACAACCGATCCCGCGGTACGGATCGAGGATTTTATTCTCCACATTCACATGGCCCGCGGAGATGACCTCCATGCTATCAAATACCTTCCACTAAAACAGGGCCAGCCCGACACTGGTTAAACAGCCTGCCTGAAAATTCCATCGGCAGCTGGGAGGACTTGGAAGAAGCTTTTCTTGACAACTTCCAAGGTACATACGTCCGGCCACCAGACGTCGACGACTTAAGTCACATAGTCCAACAGCCTGGAGAGTCAGCCAGGAAATTTTGGACTAGATTCCTAACTAAAAAGAACCAGATCGTTGACTGCTCGGATGCCGAAGCCCTAGCGGCCTTTAAACATAGCATCCGTGACGAATGGCTTGCCCGCCATCTCGGCCAAGAAAAGCCCAAATCTATGGCAGCCCTCACGGCACTCATGACCCACTTTTGCGCGAGTGAGGATAGTTGGCTGGCTCGTAGCAAAAACACAGCCAGCAAGGTGGGTCCCTCCGAGGTCAAAAACAGCAACGGCAAGCTCCGGCGTAATAGACACAAGCGCCGAAGCAATGGTGATAACACCGATGACAAATGTCAGATTCAGCAGCCCCAAGTCCGATCAACGGAAAAAGTCGTATAAAAGGAGCGGTCAGGGACCATCCAGCTTGGACCGCATACTCGATCGTTTGTGCCAGATACATGGCACCCCAGACAAACCAGCCAATCATACCAATAGGGATTGCTGGGTGTTTAAACAGGCCGGCAAGTTAAACGCCGAGAACAAGGAAAAGGGATCGCAAAGTGAGGACGATGATGAAGAGCCCCGGCAACCGAACTCAGCGAGGCAGAAGAAGTTCCCCCTCAAGTCAAAACGGTGAACATGATATATGCTACACACATCCCAAAAAGGGAGCGCAAGCGCGCACTAAGGGACGTTTATGCGATAGAGCCAGTCGCCCCAAAATTCAACCCATGGTCATCATGCCCGATCACTTTTGATCGTCGGGATCATCCGACTAGTATACGGCATGGTGGATCAGCCGCACTAGTACCGGACCCAATCATTGATGGATTCCACCTAACGCGAGTCCTCATGGACGGTGGTAGCAGCCTCAATCTGCTCTATCAAGACACAGTGCACAAAATGGGCATTAATCCATCAAGGACCAAGCCAACAAAGACTACCTTCAAAGGAGTCATACCAGGTGTAGAGGCCCGCTGTACGGGCTCAATCACACTAGAGGTTGTCTTTGGATCCCCCGACAACTTCCGAAGCGAGGAGTTAATCTTCGACATCGTCCCATTCCGCAGTGGTTATCACGCACTGCTCGGGGGGACTGCATTCGCTCGGTTCAACGCGGTCCCTCCCTATGCTTATCTTAAGCTTAAGATGCCTGGTCCACACGGTGTCATAGCGGCCAACAGAAACACGGAACACTCCCTCCGCACAGAGGAGCACACCGCTGCCCTAGCAGCAGAAGTACAAAGCGGCCTTCTCAAGCAGAACCGTAATCCGGCTGCCGAGCCCCTGGACATTGTAAAGAGGGTCCGGACTATGTTACAATAGGACAACTCGGCTCATCAAGAGCTCGACTAGCAATTTGGACTCCGTCCCAGCCCCGATCAGGTAGTGGCATTCGTACCACGCGTGCATAATTACGCACTAGAAATCCCATGGGCATCGACGGAGGCACAGCTAGCTTGTCATCCACAGTTCGGCTCGACCGACCCCAGACACACATATACTGTCAATATTTCCTTTTGCAGGTTTATTTTACATAGGCCTTCTTTGACGACCCGACTACCGGTCCTATCAAAGGATAAAAAACACCAGGATGGCAATAAGCAAATACGTATAGGGGAAGCTCTCGAGGTCAATTCAACGACCACCCTACCTGTTGTCAGGACCCACACGCAGCTCGCCTTTGGTGATGGCATGTTAAACAGCTGGTTGCTTATCGCACTATTTGTATCAATGCGCTTTGACGCATTAACCCAATTATAATGGAAACAGTTCGTAGCCCAAGTTTAAGGGCCCAAGATATCACCTCTGCTTTCTTTCCGTTTTCCTTTAATAACTTATCTTCTAGCACCCATACACTTTGGTACGTTTAATATTTTCCAGGGGCTCCCAGGCGCCCTACAATACGACAACAAAGTCTGAACACTTTTTATAGTATAGTTTGGCACCCCCAATTTAGCATTATATGCATTGGCTCTGAGTCATGTCTTTGGTCAATAGTTGGGTTGCCCGGCTCCTGTGCTTGCTACCTTACGTTCCGCTATATCGGCTAAGGCCCTGGTTTATCCAAAGGAGCACTTCAGTAGAGAAAGCTGAAAACTGATTGTCATGATGCGGCAAGAGCCGGTCAGCTGTTCGGAGGTTGCAAATCGTTGGAGATTTCTTCCGCGTTACGCGAAGGATCGGTACTTCCCGGTCAGACACTTATAGCACTCTAATTCGGAAACTAGGGGCTGCGTCCATGTTTTTATTGTCAAACTCCTATGGCTAAGTGAGGGCGTTAAAGCCGAATAGTCTAGTTGCCTGGTTCGTTGCGCTAAACAACTCCTTCAAGGACCATATAATTGGATCAAGATTGTTTAGATTCCATCTCGAACACCTCCGTACTACCTACATGGGGGCAGAAGCCGACGACTGGCCAACCCTCAGATTTCATACAACACGGCCGCACATGAGGTAAAATTAAAAACATAACAATCATTATATTACAAACCCACTTTGTTTCATCATACAAGGCAAAGACAACACGAATGTATTCATTCGAAAATAATGTCCTGCCCACATTGTGTTGCCACAATGCGAAACCCCTCCAGGACATCCGCAAAATAGCGCTCGGGTATGCGGTGCTCCTTGCCCTCTGGCGGCCCCCTGGACAGCTCGACAACGTTCATCTTCGCCCACCACATCTTGCAATGGGCGAAGGCCATACGAGCACCTTCAATACAGGCCGATCGCTTGATGATGTCCAGCCGAGGACAGGCGTTCACCATTCTCCTCACGAGTATGAAGTAGCTGCCGGGCATAGCTTCGGCTGGCCATAGCCGGATTATCAAATCCTTCATGGCTAGTTCGGCCACCCTATGCAGCTCCACCAGCTGTTTCAGCTGATCGGTGAAGGGCACGGGATGCTCTGGCGTAGATATTGCGACCAGAATATCTTCTCCGTGGAGCTCCCTTCTTAGGATCGGAAGAACTCCGCGGCGTCGGACACACTTCGCGGCAGATCAGCAAAAGCCCCTGGAGAACTTCGAATCCAGGTTAGTAAAAGATACTTCCTCTTCGCATATTTGCTTTGCATACTGAATGCCTTACCCGCCGCAATCTTCCTCGCCTCCTGGACCTCTTGGAGGGCGCCCTGGGCCTCGTACCGGGCCGTCTCCGTGCTCTAACGAGCCTTGGAGAGTTCGGCCTCTTTAGCCGACGCGTCACGCTCCAAGGTCTCACACTTCTTCACCGCGTCGTGGAGCTCTTGTTGGACCTCGTTGACCCGGACCTTGAGCTTCTTACGGGCAGCCTGCTCCTTGACGGCCTTCCCCTTGGCTTCGCCCAGGGCCTTTTTTAGGGCCTCGACCTCGGTCGTTGCTCCTATTTATATCAAGACACTTCGGTCAATATATAACATCCTACTCTTTCTGAATACTTCTTGGGTTATTACATACCTTGATTCTCCTGGAGCTGCCTCTTCACCTGGCCGAGCTCCTCCTCGGCCTTCTCCAGTCTCCGCTTAAGTTCGGAGACTTCGGCAGCATGTGAGGCCGTGGACTTCAGCGACGCCTGCATATTCATTCCCAAAAAAATTTAGTTAGTTTCCTACAAGTAAGGATCGACCCTCTGTCCGGCTTTTCTTTCCGAACACCGGACAATATCTCAGGGGCTACTGACTATATTGGGATTTTTGCGTCGCTTACCTCAAAACCTGTCAGCAGGCTGCTGCAGGCTTCGGTCAGACCGCTCTTGGCGGACTGGACCCTCTCAATCACCGTACCCATAAGGATACGATGCTCGTCCACAATGGAGGCACCTCGAAGCGCCTCCATCAGATTATCCGGTGCCCCTGGTTGGACAGGGGCCACCGGTGGAATGGGCGCACCCCCCTCTTTCAAAGGAGGTCGCTCGTCGGATTCCGGAGCCATATGGGTCTCCATAACCATATTTGGCTGAGGGCCAAACTGAATAGGACCCTCCTCGCCAGTCTCCATGGGAATTTTCTCCCCCGTGTGTCCGGCGGTAGAGGTTTCGCCCTCTGGTGCCCTCTTGACAGCGTCCGGAGCCTCTCCTCGGCCTGGAGCGGTCCTTCAAGACAACACCTGGTGTCATCCGTGGCCTTGGGAGAGTGAGTGGTCGGTGGTGACATGCTGGCCATCTCCTTGGAGTCTAGCGAACCTCCTAACGAGGATCTTTGGAAGCTGTCGTGGGCCAGACTGAAATAACACAACTAACCATGTTAATACAATGAGGAGAAGAGGTTGGATATATGGATATGCATGAATCGTAGTACTTACAATGCGGCCTGAGGCTTAGCGTGGGAGCGGCTCTCCGAACTACTGTCGACATCCCTTACGGAGTTATCCGCAAGGGAGCCCTTCCTCTTCTTGGGCGTCCCCACCTCGACATTCGTGGAGGCCGGCCTCTTCTCCCTTCCCTCATCACGGGGAGGGATCTCCTCCTCCTCCTCCTCCTCCTCGTCCTCAGGGATGGAGGAACGTGTCTCTTCGTCTTCGGACGTTACGTCTGAAGTACCCTTACAACGGGGTCCACCTTTGGCCCCCTTGGCCTTCTTCTTGGCCTTCTTCTCCGGCGCCTTATAGGGCGTCGACACCAGCATCTTTGCTAAACGCGGGATGACCGGTTCTTCAGGCAGCGGAGCCAGACACTGGATCCGCTTCGCCCTCTCCATCCAGTCCTAAGAAGGAATGACGATAAAAGCTCAGACATCACCCTTGAAACAAGTAAGTAGGGGATGCGTTAAAAATAACATACATCGCTGGCGAGGTGGTTAATATCGTGCCCGCGGTCCGAACCTGTGGCCGGCGGTTTCCCGTTGCCCTTAAAGAGCAACTTCCAGGCACCTTCGTGAGTGGTTTCGAAGAGCCTCTTCAGGGTATGGTGCTTCTTCGGGTTGAACTTCCATAGAGGGAGGCTTCGGCTTTGGCACGGGAGAATCCGGCGAACTAGCATCACCTGGATTACATCGACAAGTTTGACATCCTTGTCCACCATGCTTTGAACGCATGTCTGCAACGTTGTCAGCTCATCTGGAGAGCACCAGTTCGGGCTCTTCTCGACCCAGGAGGTAAGTCGCATGGGAGCGCCAGAGTTGAATTCGGCAGCCGCGGCCTAGGTGGCACCGCGGGGTTCTATGATATAGAACCATTGTTTCTGCCATTCCTTTTCCGTCTCCACCAAAGTGCCTTTCGGCCAGGAGACGTTGGCCAGCTTGCTCACCATGGCGCCCCCGCACTCTGCATGCTGGCCATCCACCACTTTCGGCTTCACATTGAAGACCTTAAGCCACACCCCGAACTGGGGGTGGATGCGGAGGAAGGCCTCACACACGACTATGAACACCGAGATGTTGAGGAAAGAGTTCGGGGCCAGATCATGGAAATCTAGGCCGTAATAATACATTATACCGCGGACGAAGGGGTGAAGTGGAAACCCCAGTCCATGGACGAAGTGAGGGAGAAAAACTACTCTCTCAGTAGGCTTCGGGTGGGGACGACCTGCCCCTGGGCCGGAAGGCGATGGGTGATTTCCTTCGCCAAATAACCGGCCGCCCGAAGCTCGACAATGTCTTTCTCCTTGACGGAGGAGACCATCCATTTTCCTTGACCTCCGGTTCCGGACATGGTCGGATGCTTTTCGGAGATGGAGAAAGATGGGGACTTGGGCGCTGGAGCTCAAGGATGGAAGGGCAGAGGAAGGGGAAGGCGTGAGTAGACAAGGGCGAATTCTTATCCCCATATAAAGGGTCGCGAATATCAAGCGCCTCCTCACTCGCCTTAAAACTCGCCTATTCCCAAGGGCTGTGTAAATAGCATGGTTGGGTTACCCATACCCGTATTGATGAGAATCCCGCAATAAGGGGACACGATCTCTGCTTCGACAAGACGTGCCAATGGCAACCGCGTCTCGAAACGTGGAACGGCAGACACAAAACGGTCCGAAATTATGACCGGGCGAACTTGATGTTACATTGTAAAAAGTTGTCAGTGGATTGGACTCGTGGAGTATTATATTCTCTCTGTGGTTGTGTGTGGTGTGTGTGACAGGTCCGGATACAATCGTCGCGTCTGGAGACTATCTTGGAGTTCGGAAAGAAGGGAACCTGCCTTGCAATGCCGAAGACAAATCTACGCGCCGGACTCCTCGTCATTGAAGCCAGGTTCAGGGGCTACTGAGGGAGTCCTGGACTAAGGGGTCCTTGGACGTCCGGCCTGTTAGCCATGGGTCGGGCTGATGGGCTGTGAAGATACGAAGACCGAAGACTGCACCCGTGTCCGGATGGGACTCTCCTTGGCGTGGAAGGCAAGCTTGGCGACCGGATATGTAGATTCCTTTCTTTGTAACCAACCATGTGTAACCCTAGATCCTCCCGGTGTCTATATAAACCGGAGGACTTAGTGCAGAAAGAGAGACTCATTACCATAGTCATACAGGTTAGACTTCTAGGGTTTAGCCATTACGATCTCGTGGTAGATCAATTCTTGTAATACTCATATCTATCAAGATCAATCAAGTAGGAAGTAGGGTACTACCTCCATAGAGAGGGCCCGAACCTGGGTAAACATCGTGTCCCCTGTCTCCTGCTACCATCGACATTAGATGCACAGTTCGGGACCCCTACCCGAGATCCGCCGGTTTTGACAACGACAGCGCCCTACCCCCTAGGCGCGCCCCCCGAGCTTGTGGGCCCCCTGGCAGGCCTCTAGAGCCCATCTTCTTCTATATGAAGCCATTTTCCCGAGAAAAATCAGGAGGAGACTTTTGGGACGAAGCACCGCTGTCTCGAGGCGGAACCTAGGCAGGAGCACTTTTGCTCTCCAGCGAAGCGATTCTGTCGGGGAAACTTCCCTCCGGGAGGGGGAAATCGAAGCCATCAACATCACCAACGGTCCTCTCATCGTGGGAGGACCAATCTTCGTCAACATATTCACCAGCACCATCTCATCTCAAACTCTAGTTCATCTCTTGTATTCAATCTTTGTCTCAAAACCTCAGATTGATACCTGTGGGTTGCTAGTAGTGTTGATTACATCTTGTAGTTGATGCTAGTTGGTTTATTTGGTGGAAGATCATATGTTCAGATCCTTAATGATATTCAATACCCCCTAATCTTTAACATGAATATGATTTATGAGTAGTTTACTTTTGTTCTTGAGGACATGCGAGAAGTCCGGTTATAAGTAATCATGTGAATTTGGTATTCGTTCGATATTTTGATGATATGTATGTTGTTGCTTCCTTTAGTGGTGTCATGTGAACATCGACTACATGATACTTCACCATACTTGGGCCTAAGGGAAGGCATTGTGGAGTAGTAATTAGATAATGGGTTGCTAGAGTGACAGAAGCTTAAACCCTAGTTTATGCGTTATTCCGTAAGGGGCTGATTTGGATCCAAATGTTTCATTATGGTTAGAATCTTAATTCTTCTTTCGTAGTTGCGGATGCTTGCGAGAGGGGGTAATCATAAGTGGAAGGCTTGTTCAAGTAAGAACAACACCCAAGCACCGATCCACCCATATATCAAATTATCAAAGTAGCGAACGTGAATCAAATAAGCATGATGAAAGTGACTAGATGATAATTCCCATGTGTCCTCAAGAACACTTTTCCTATTATAAGAGAACATTCCGGCACGTCCTTTGATATAAAAAGGATTGGGGTACCTTGCTGCATCTTTCTTATTATTGCTACTTGTTACGAATTACCTTGCTATCAAACTATCTGTTACCGATAATTTCAGTGCTTGTAGAGAGTACCTTGCTGAAAACCGCTTGTCATTTCCTTCCGCTCCTCGTTGAGTTCAACACTCTTACTTATTAAAAGGACTACAATTGATCCCCTATACTTGTGGGTCATCAATCAACCATAGTATTACAGGACCAACCAAAGCGGGGGGAGCAGCCACATGGGTGCTTGGAACATGAGTAGTATTAGAGCCAATGTTAGGGTCCGGAGACTCACCAACGCCCTCCTCCAAATGGTCATCCTCCTGCTCATAGCCAGGATTTAAGAAGGGCACACCCAACTCAATCCAAATGTTGGTAGACTCCGCATCAAGTGGTGTTTCATTGAGATCAAACATTTCCCCCTCCTACTTGTTATTTTTCTCAACTCACCCTATAGAGAACTTTTTTGTTAGTTTTGTGGAAAGTTATATGTGAAGCACAATGTAACATCTCTTTGTTGGGAGGAGAAACAGAGGCAAGATTAGTACTATAATAAGGAGCAACCCTATGTAGTTTTTTGGGCAGCTAGATAGATAATCAGAGGCAAACTTTTTTGTTTTTTTACACAAGTGCTTTCGACTTTTTCTGTTTCTAGAAACATCAAACACATATGTCAACATTTTTTTTTCATTCACATGTGTTTTCTTTGTTCTTTTTCGCAGGAGATCACAAGTTTTCTATATGGAAAAAATGTGCATCTGAGGGTGAACTTAGCAGTGCGGAAGACCTATTTGGCGTAGAGATGACATTTTATTTCTTGTTTCTTTTCTTTTTCCTTTTATTGGTGAGACAATGCGCACCTAGTGAACTACCTGAAATGGGTTTATTTGGCATTTTTTTATGTTTGTGGTTTGAATTAGCGAAATTGTATCCATGTCACTGCTACGTACACAACCACTCTTTTGTTTTATTATATACTCTATGTGTTTTGGGGTGTTATGCATGATCATTTTTAGGTGTAAAGTTCCTGATGCAAAATGCAGCTAAATCACACGGGAGTTGCCTCATCTTAATACTAGACTTGCCTTATTTCTTTCCAGTAGGTGTATCAAGCTACAAAGCGGACATGTATCTTTTTTTCTAGTTTCCAGTTGATCCATGCATACAATAGAGTTGCCTAAAAACCGAGGAATGGTTGCGCATTTTTTACAGGCATCTTAAACCCTATATTTTTCAGGAGTTGCTTGGAATTTTCTTTTGTTTACCTGCAACCTATAGTTTCCCAGCTTTGTACTATGTTCTTCTTCACCTCTTTTTCATCATAGATTTGGCAAAAGTTGAACCAGGTGGGGATTGGGGTGCAGAACAACGAGAGAGGGTGTGGATCAATGATTAAAGATCAAGGGGTGAGAGGGGGCAGGTTTTGGGGGTTCTTACCTTTTGATTCAAGACGCCATAGATGGGGGGAGCTATGGCTGGTTCTTTTCAGGTCTGTTTAGGAGGGAGAAAGGAGGAGCAGGGAGAAAGATGGAGCAGGTGGGACATGGGCTTGCTCTTCAATAGAGAGAGAGAGGTCACGTGAGAGGAGCGCGGAGGGGACCAGATGGGTGATATGTCCATTTTGCATCATGTTTTTGTGTTGATATTTATTGCATATTTGACTATTATTATACTTTATGATGTAATTATTATGCCTTTTCTCTCTTTTTTTGCAAGATTTACATGGAGAGGGAGAATGCCGCCAGCTGAAATTCTGGACCGGAAAGGAGCAAATCTGAGATCCTTATTCTGCACAACTCCAAATGTCTTGAAAATTTACGGAGAATTATTTTGGAATATATAAAAAATATTGGACGAAGAAATACTAGGAGGGGACCCACCAGGTGGCCACAAGCCTGGGGGCGCCCTACCATCCAGGGACGTGCCCCTGAGCTTGTGGGGCCCCTAGCCATCCTCCGGTGCCCATCTTCTGCTTATGAAGTGTTTTGACCTAGAAAAAAATCAGAAAAGGGCTTTCGGGATGAAGCGCCGCCGTCTCGAGGCGGAACCTGGACAGGAGCATTTTTGCTCTCCAGTGGAGCGATTCCGCCGGGGAAACTTCCCTTCGGAGGGGGAGATCGAAGCCATCATCATCACCAATGATCCTCTCGTTGTGGGAGGACCAATCTTCATCAACATCTTCACCAGCACCATCTCATCTCAAACCATAGTTCATCTCTTGTATTCGATATTTGTCTCAAAATCTCAGGTTGGTACCTATGGGTTGCTAGTAGTGTTGATTAATCCTTGTAGTTGATGCTAGTTGGCTTATTAGGTGGAAGATCATATGTTTAGATCCTTAATGATATTTAATACCTCTATGATCATGAACACGAACATGCTTTGTGAGTAGTTACTTTTATTACTGAGGACATGAGAGAAATCTTGTTATAAGTAATCATGTGAATTGGGTATTTGTTCGATATTTTGATGAGATATATGTTGTATTTCCTCTAGTGATATTATGTGACCGTCGACTACATGACACTTCATCATTATTTGGGCCTAGGGAAAGGCATTGGAAAGTAGGAAATAGATGATGAGTTGCTAGAGTGACAGAAGGTTAAACCCTGGTTTATGCGTTGCTTCGTAAGGGGTTGATTTGGATCCACATATTTAATTTTATGGTTAGAGTTATCTTAATTCTTCTTTTGTAGTTACGGACGCTTGGGAGAGGGGTTAATCATAAGTGGGAAGCTTGTCCAAGTAAGGACAACACCCAAGCACCTGTCCACCCACACATCAAATTATCAAAATAACGAACGCGAATCATATGAGCATGATGAAAACTAACTTGATGATAATTCTCATGTGTCCTCAAAAGCGTTTTGCTTTATATAAGAGTTCGTCCAGGCTTGCCCTTTGCTATAAAAAGAATTTGGTCACCTTGCTGCACTTTTGTTACACTTGTTACTTGTTACTCGTTACAAATTATCTTACTATCAAACTATATGTTACCAATAATTTTAGTACTTGCAAAAAATACCTTGCTGAAAACTGCTTGTCATTTTTTTCCGCTTCTTGTTGGATTCGACACTCTTACTTATCAAAAGGATTACGATTGATATCCCATACTTATGGGTCATCAGTGGGACGCCCGAACGTGTGAGCGCGGGGTGAGGCGCGACGCGAGGACCATGAGCCTGATCTTGAGCGTGGGGGCTGGCGGGACCAGGCGTGGGCGCGTGTTTTCTTTTTGGGTTGTCCGCGTCCCGCGCATAGCTGCTCCTTCCATATCGGGAAGAGCGCTCGCTCCTGCAACGGACGCCCGGGCGCCGTCTAGTCACGCCCAATTTTAAATCTCACAATTTCTTATTTTTCATTCCCTCTATCTAATTACCTCCAATCAAATAAGCTGTTATAGAGGTGAACCTACCCAGCCCAGTTCATTTAATAAGAAAAGTAAAAAACATAACCCAGCTACCCCCTCGTCTTTTCTCATCTCTACGCCAAATAGTCATCCACCTCAGTCTTTCGAAGATGTTCATAGAGATAGGGTGTGCATGCGTGTATTTATAGAAATGAGTGTATGCGCGTATATACGAGCTTCGGTGTGTACTATGTTGAGAAAAGAAAAAATGCTACTCCCATCGGCCGTACTGGACACAAGGCCAGAAAGTAGAGTTCGCCAGTCACCACTTCACTTCACCTCCACAAGCCGCCGTCAAGAAGAAAAAGGGGTTCGCCTCCACAGCTCCCACTCTCCCAAAAGCCAAAACCCCACCCCGCCCTTTCAAAAAAAAAAACCCCACCCCGCCGATTGCTCCCGCTCCCTCACCGCCGCGCTAGGCTCGCCGGCTTCCGGCCACCGCCGATCGCTCCACTCCCAGCGCAGGTTATTTCTACTGCCCATGCTTTGGTTCCCCTACCTTACCCGTGTAGCATTTCAATTTCCCCTCTTCTCGTCTTTTGGCTGCGACTAATTCTGGTCGATGGGTGGCGCTTTGGTTGTCCGCTTGGCTCACCACTACTTCCGCATGGGCATTCTCGTCTTGCGCGTAGGCGTGGTTGGATCCTCGATGTATCGGCCGCCGCCGCCATGCCGCGAGGTTGCCGGACGGTGGTTGCGCGTAATCGTAAATGTGGTACCAAATTGTGAACGGAGGTGGTGGGTAGTGGCCTCGCAAGATGGGAGTGGGAGCAAATTTTACTTCCGCCTCCCTTTTTTTAGCCCTAGGGTTCGTAATTTAGCCCTAAATCGGGATGCTCTTAAGAGGATTAGTGTCCGTACTTAAGTAGAGTGGCGCCCATGCTGCAACAACGCAATTTTTTCCATGCGCTACTACTAGTTTTATGGTCTGATGGTCAAGGCAGTTCTTCAAAAAGGTTTTTTTTGGGTGGTCGCATAGGAGAGCAGATAAATGCTTACCAAAATTCGGATATCCTGTGGAGTTGCTTAAAGTCCTGGCAAAAATAAAAATAAAAATGGTGTTGGTTAAAGGAGTGAGCTCTTCAAGTGGTGTCACAAACAAAATAAAAATAGTATTATTTCTGATGATATCATCTATAAAGACTAAGAATGTGCAGGGGCACTACCGGCTTTTAGTCAACACAGAACTTGGGGCTTGAAATCCTGACCTCAACCATCATATCAAAGTGGTTTACCACTACTACATGGTCTCATCAAATATTCTCATTAACACTGCTCATACCTGTGGAATTGCCGTCAAGGTTGCTCTGAAGATAGAACATTGATTAAGTTGCTTGGGATATGGTTTTGTGGAAATACCAGTCTTGTTGCATGGCGAGATATATTTTCCACAATCATCTCTGTCATGAAGAATTTTAAGATTGATGAATGCATAAGTGTGAACACTGTAATTTTACATGTATGCATTGTTCTAAGAGATGATCTATACAGAAAGTAACATTCAACTATGTCTTGTTAGGAAACTCCAGTTTCTTTAAAAAATAATCAATCTGAGGTAAACTATTGTGCTGGACGCGGTCTTAGGCTTTTAGCGTAATCTGTTCCAAACCTGAAACTAAGGTGGTTATTGAATTTAATCTAGACAAAGGAGCAGTTCCATTTCCATTCGTTTGAGTCATGCCATTTGTGATACATTTGACAGTAGTACTGTCCCAAGCAAGTTGGGTTAAGCTACATTTGATAGTAGTATGCTCGCACAATTCTTTTCACATGCCAACCACATCAGAATCAAAGGTTCTAATTGTGATTTGGATGTTTAAATGTTATTTTAGCCACCTAGGTATTATAACAGTAATACGTGCTTAGAAGATCGTAAAGGCATGTGTATTGAGCCATGTAGGACATTTTTTATGATAATGGAAGTTCTTTCATGGCCAAGAGGTGAGAGCCATGATGGTCTATTCAAGCGTTTATCGTCAGCTTTGAGAAAGAAGAGAGAGAAAAAACTCTAGGGTGTGACAATTGAACTTATCATATTTACAACATTACTACTGTTCATCCACCATGAAAGACAACGCCAAACACACATCAAATTCCCTATTTGGTCCGCATCATGTTCTCGCTCACAAGTTTGAGTAATATTGAACTTAGCGTGTCATATGATTTATGTAAGTCGGTCTGATTACTTCACCAGGTGGATGGATACTCTATAGTCCATGCGACGATAAATTTTCAAAGAGTGTCTTAAAGCAGCTGCTCCCACACAAAACAAGCGGCTGCTAAGAAGTTTACTTGTCAGATTCCAGCGATTTGGTTTTCTTCTTTTATGGACTTGCTCCCACTAAGTTTGTGATCCAATTGTTTATGCTCATGTAGCCATATTTAAAACCTGCATACACCATGATCTATCTAATATCTACCTTTGGTTGTCCTATTCCATCTTTCATATGTTCATCATGCATCTCGTCCTACTTAACACTGCCTTCAGGAAGGCCTAGGAGTTGGTTAACCAGAATATGGCATACATGTTGGTCACAAGTTTAGGGCAGTAACAAAGGTATTTTTAAATTACTGTGTTGCTGAGAATGCACTGTTTCTTAAGTCTGTCGTATCTTGTTACATTCTACTACGTGATAAATAGTTTTTTTGTTTTATTCCATTTATCCTAGCATGCATACTGGCATATGTAGGTGGTATAGTACTTCATCTGCACTATAATCCTTGTTGTGGAATTTACATAACTACTCCCTCTGTCCCGGAATATAAGAACATTTTTGACACTATGCTAGTGTTAAAAACGTTCTTATATTTTGGGACGGAGGGAGTATGTATTTATCTGATCATAACTAGTAAGCATGCACGTGCAAATGCACGTCTCGACTAATATCCAAATATATATGAGAATAACATGCATATAAAGATAGTTTGATTGCACCAAAAAATATTACAAATCAAGAAAAGAGAAACAAGCCTGCCTTTGCATATATAGCCTTTTTTATTTAGAGATAGAAGACAAACACGTCAATTTTTGTGTCCATTCCCTTGTTCAGACCCCAACATGAATTGCATATGCATTATTAAGTAGCATGCAAATCCATATAGGTAGGTTTTGACAACAATGGGTTGGTGGATACCGACCGAGAGTTTTATGACAGACGGAAGACTATATATTTTACATGCCTTTGCACATATTTGTTACCAACCCAAAGAGCATAATAAAATTGAAAAGAAGATAATGGCTGCATATGTGCTGTGCCGGAGCTTAATTTTTTCAGTCTCCAAAACATATTGCATCGCAAAATTCATGTCTATAAATAAATAGCCACAACATATGGCAAATGCAGCAAACAAATCCATTGGAGATGAAAAATAAATTTTGATAAAAAAAAACTACAGTGTGAACCAATGCGTAGATATCAAGTCCAGTTTATCATCTCTTAACTTCCTACTTGAGGCACTTGAGAATTTCTCGTACATCATATGGGATATTGTCTTCAGCTTCATTCGCATCATACTCGAGCAAGTGTATCAAAATATTCTTTCTCAACTCATAACCATCCTACATGAGCAATGCATGATGTCAGGATGCAATTTTGCTTCAAACTTTTTATGAACGTGTGATACAGAATACTCACCGTGTAAATTGGACGAACAAATTTGTTACCATGCCAGAGCATATAATTGAAAACAAAATAACCAGATTCATTCCTGTAGATGAATACACTATAGTTATCTTCGGAGGTTATGACAATAAATCTAAAACATGCATAGTGATTTTCAGAGTAAGTAACCGGTCTAGGCTCATCGGAACATCAAGTAGTGATTTACGTGGCCAGGCAAATGTATCAGACTTCCAACCCGGTTGTGCTAATTCGAGTGCATCATTCAGGTAGAATGAAACCCTCTGAAATTTTAACGCATATCTCTCTGGGGATAAGGGCGGAAATATTGGGTCCAAAATAGTTACTTGACGTGAATGTTTGTCGATTGCGAACAAGATGTAGTGGCCAAGGAATGCATGAGGGAGCAATATCTACAAGCAACACTCATTCAGAACAAACATTAATCACGACAACCATATAAAATAGACCAAACTTACCCAATTGCATGATGATATGTTGTCTATCTCAGTCGAGCTACGGAGCAACGATGCTAGCGCCTGAATATCTGGCTGTACCCGCGAATCTAAATCTCGTGCAGAAGCGAGGGCGGCCTCGATCACGGACGTCTGGGTAAAAAAATGGTCAAGAAACATGATGGTGAAAATACTAATATAGTTTGTGACTGGGGTAACTTACACAAAATTGTAGATCCATAAAGCGCACTCGAGGATCTACTGGCAGTAAGGCCTTGTCACGTGCAAGTATACGTATAGCCATGTTGAAACAATCACTGTCCAACGGCTGATCCTTGTGGAGTATACCTTGAATCCTTCTGAGACTTAATCCTATCGGATGGGGTTTAGAGCTTCGCACCCACTCCTTCCTGTAGGTAACAAACTGTTAATAATTGTAACATTGTAATAGTGCACATTGAAACTTTATACTTCTTAGACATGTTGCTTACTCCAGGGAATCAGCATCATTAATTGACATGATGTGGTTGCATAGTTCGTCAACTAAATCATGCGGGTCCGCGGCGGCGATGATAGGGTTCGGAAGGGGGCTTTTGTCTTTGGCTCTATCGGGTGAATCTTGCCGCTTACGCTTTCGATCCCCCAGGAACTCAACATCAGAATCAGATACATTTTCTTCATTGTCAGGCTCATAATATATTGGACTTCCTTTTAACGTATTAAGTTCTGTTTCCAATAGTATGACAGCTCATAATATATTCACCATCTGCCTCCTCTCAACCCATCCCGGTAAGCCCCACCTTCGCCTTCCGTGTAAAACAAAGTTATCACCCTTCCGTGTAAGCTGTTACTTGTTTTGGTGTTCTTTGCCTAAGATGATGTTGATTGTTTTCTGTAGTATGCCAGTTGGTCATTGCTAAATGCTAACTCCCTGTGAAACTGATTATTTGATTCCTGAACCTCCATATGTTGATGTTATCACTGTAAATGATAAGTTTATCAATATATATGTGATTCCAACTTCCATTGGAGATCATGCAACTTGATGTGTGTATGGACCAATTTGGTCTTGAAACCAGCACCCATGAAAGCAGAAAGTAAAAGAGTAATGCTGTGTAATTTTCCACCGAAATGTATAAGTATGATCTGCTTTCATGCCAAAATTTATCTATCATGCATGTTCAGTTTCCATTTCCTTGTTTTTCAGGTTCCATCATATGTCAATTAGTACTAACTTTGTTTAATATTCAGGTTAGACTAAGAAATAAATTTCTCATTTGCCTTTTGATATCTTTACCCCTTTTCAAAGGATTTTTTTTGTCTATTCAGCAAAAAACCCGGAAGTTCAGTTGGTTAAATAGATCCATGGTCCGCCTACCTTGAAATTGATGTACCAGGAGCCTAGGAGGATGCCAGTAGATGTTTGGTTTTGGTGCACCACCAAAACAAGCTTGCTGATGGGATGGAAAGGCTAAGGTAATGAACTATCAACTGTACACGTGAGGTAGAAGGCTACGCCTACTGTACTGCCAGCTAAAATACGCCTATTCCGTCAAAAAGAAAAATGTAATGCCTAAGATGCACTGTCCTGAACCAGCTAAAATACGCTTATTGATTTTTTTTGTTCTAAACTTCAAAATGATAGCTATACTGTTCTGAATTTTTAGGATATCAGCAGTTGTTTGTATCTTTGAGTGTCTAATTCCAAGTTGAAATCGAGATTGTTAACTACTGATAAGCTGAAGGTAGTACTAATCGCCATCTTTATCTCCGTTTGACAAACAGAGATGAACTCCTTTCAATTTCGGGTTAGTTGAGTTGGGAGCTGTGTTCCAGTTAATCAGTTATATATGATTACCTCCTGAAACCCGGATTTCAGTTTCTGAATCCCTGTGTTCCACTGGCGGTGACCATCAGGCCTCACCAGCATAATTTTGCACATGATCAATGGTGTTCTGTTCTGATAGGGGAGTAGTAGTAGGAATCGTGGCAATGGACCTTTTGGCTGCAAATCTGTTTGGTGCTCTGGCATTATGAC
>NC_041386.1:510144491-510144965 GCF_002162155.2 Triticum dicoccoides | reverse complement strand
TAGAGGTGCTCCACTTGTAACAATCCAGAATTTTACTGAAATTATTGGTAGTTTGATGCTGTGTGCTCCATGCATTGGTGTTCTGATCTCTATCTATGATTTTCCATGTGGAAGAAGCTACAGTATGTAGATTTCAGAACTACTTGCAACCAGAAATACCATGTGTTTGAATACTGTATGTTTAATGTTCGATGATAGATGCGATGTTGTGCTGAGATGTATCCAGTAATAGCATTCTTTACAGATTAACATGCCGATGCGTTTTGTATCAAGTCACAGCAAGTTACTATTCTGTTTCCCTATGGTGGACAGCGGGTGGGTTACCTGATGTGCTGGTCGACGAACGGGGCGGCTCTGGCGGGACGGGGACAGGCTCCCGTGGCGGGGCGGCGAACGGCGCGGACGGGCTCCCGTGGCGGGGCGGCTCGTCCCGGCGGGGAGGCGAACGGCGCGGCGCGGCGCGGCCTGCAGGAG
>NC_041386.1:510137678-510144083 GCF_002162155.2 Triticum dicoccoides | reverse complement strand
CGAACGGGGCGCGGCGCCCGGCGGGGAGGCGAACGGCGCGCGGCGCGGTCTGCAGGAGGAGGAGGAGGAGGTCGTGCGGCGGGGCGGTTTTTGTTTTTTGTCTGCGGAGCGATTTTTAGTGCGGGGCGATTAGCGATCGATTTGGCTTGTTGCGTGGTTGGTAGCGTTAAACACAGAATGATTAAAGACCATTAGATCTTGATGATCTATGGGTGAGATTGTTTGGATCTGCCCTTCTCTTTCTTTTATAGTGGTAGTAGATAGTAGATAAAGGTTTTATCAGTTGTACATTTCTATTACCAACAGTTGCTTATTCTTTTCTATATCTACAGGGTGCAAGCGTGATGCGCTGCAAATTCTCTTTACATATTGTTGTTGCATAAAGAGATCAGAAGGTTTAGATCTGCTCTTACTAGATCATCATTAGAAACCTGTTATTTGGAGCATATTAATGCCAGGCTGCTAGTAGTATATGTGAAGGCTTTTGTGGCAATTTGCTAGATAATTTGATGGAGTGCAACAGAGAAGAGGGGTTGAGGGCCAGAGAAATAGCTGCAAACATGCTGGAAAGCAAAGACTTTCTTGGGGCTAGAAGGATTGCACTTAAAGCTCAAAGGCTTTTTCCAGGGTTTGAGAACATATACCAGCTGTTAACTATCTGTGAAGTGCAATGTGCAGCAGTTGCAAAAATCAATGAAGACTTAGATTGGTATAGTATTCTCCAGGTGGAGGCAACAGCAGATGAGACAGTCATAACAAAGCAATATGAGAAACTTGCCTTTTGGCTCCATCCTGATAAAAACACACTCCCTGGTGCTGAAGTTGCTCTGAAGTTGGTCTCAGAAGCTCGCAAGATACTGTGTGATCGTACGGAGCGGTCTTTGTATGACATCAGAAGGCAGTATGCTTCCAAACATGTGACAAGCAAAGCTACACAGCTACCAAATAAGACTGGTGGAAATGAGAGTCATGTGGATGGATGCAAACAACCACCTGATTTTGTGCTGGTGTTCTGGACTATATGCCCGCATTGTCGGAGGCGATTCGTGTACTACAAAAAGAACTTTTTGGTCACCTGTGATAACTGTGGTAAATTGTTCTTTGCATTCAAGCTGCATGAACAGCCAATGCCCTCGAGTTTTCTATCTCATTCAGCAAATAATGCTGAAGTTTCACCTGGGAAGATTTCATGTCAACAAAACATGGCATCACCAATCAGCAGGCCCAGACAGGGGGGAACATTTACTCTGAACCTACCATGAATGCTACTCGAACTGATGAACATAGAGAAAGGATTGACAGGGCAAGCGGTGATGAGGAAGGTAACTGTTCAGAGACAAGAAGCGATGTAGTTCAGCTTTCAGCAATGAACCAAGCTAAATCTTCTGCGCCTGCTGCAGGCAAGGAATCAGTTAGCAATTTGACATCAGCTCATCCTGATCCGAACTTCATTTCCACACAGAACTTTAGAAGTGAAGATGTATCTCTAGTGCCAAATATTGCAAGGTCCTCCAGCCTTCAGAGATTAGGTAAGAGAAAGCAAGATGATGGCCCAGACTGCAGCCACGGCACAGACTCCTCTAATTATAAGATGCAAAGGAACCATGACTCACCATCTAGTGCTTCTGAGCAAATTTCTAATGACAATGCTGCTGTTGCTGAGAATCAGTCTGCTGAGCATCATGCCTTAAGTAGCGTGGATAGCCAAGGTGGAGTAACTGCAAGTCGTGAAGCCAATCAGCAAAGTTACAAGGAAGCAAGTGGTAGTGCTCCTCAGAAGCTTGGCAGTCCTGTGATTACCTATCATCATCCTGACTTTTTTGACTTTGGCAAGATCAGAGATGTAAACCTTATTGCAGTTGATCAAATCTGGGCCTTTTATGATAACCTTGATGGCATGCCAAGAGATTATGCTCAGGTAAAGCACATTGATACTTCTGACTTAAGAGTTCAGCTGACATGGCTGGAGTACAATCCAAGGAATGAGCAAGAAGCCAATTGGAATAATAAGGAATTGCCTGTATCTTGCGGAAGCTTCTGCTTAGGAGGAGAAACAACAACCCTATTACAAGATCCATCCACATACCTGTCTCACAGAGTTCCATTGACAAGAGGCAAAAATGGGAACTCCTATGAAATAAATCCTAATAAGGGTGAGGTATGGGCTCTTTATAAAAGATGGAGCATGCAATGGATCTCCGATCCAGATAACTGTCGATCCTATGGATATGATGTTGTGGAAGTTATCTCTGATGGCTCAACGAGTGGCGATGTCATTGTTTCGCCGCTTACGAGGATTGAAGGCTTTGTTAGTCTGTTTGCACAAGCTAAGGACAAACGCTTCTTTTCGATACCATCAAGTGAGCTACTGAGATTTTCTCACTGTATCCCCTTTTATAGAACACATGAAAATGAAAGGGTGGGCGTTGCAGAAGAGCTCCTGGAACTGGATACAGCAGCTCTTCCAAGTGATCTGGAAACAGCATTTCCTTCCATTACTCTCAACTCTTACATGTCTTCGGAACTCATTTCTTATCCATATCCAGAATCTGAAT
Source organism: Triticum dicoccoides (assembly GCF_002162155.2). Lineage (NCBI taxonomy): Eukaryota > Viridiplantae > Streptophyta > Magnoliopsida > Poales > Poaceae > Triticum > Triticum dicoccoides. The sequence goes on along the minus strand of NC_041386.1, from coordinate 510,141,528 downwards.
TCCACAACTTTGAAGAAGACCGGTCATGTGAGAAGTTTGAAAGTGGCCAAATTTGGGCTCTCTACAATGACGCTGATACATTCCCGAAAGTGTATGGCTGGGTGAGCAAAGTTGAGATACAACCATTTGAAGTGCATCTGACCTGGCTCCAGGCCTGCCCTCAACAGGCACAGGAGAAGCTTTGGTTGGGGCAGAATGTACCTGTGAGCTGTGGCAAGTTTAAAATACGAAGCTGGAAAGCCAAGTATGGTGGAAACCACCCCTTCTCTCATTTGGTAGAAAATAGCCAAATCGATATGAACTGGCAGGTTAAAATTCTTCCCAAGGTCGGTGAAGTTTGGGCCATCTACAAGAACTGGTCACCTGATTGGGTTCCTTCCAGCAACAAGCACACTACTGATTATGCTATCGGGGAGATCGTCGAGTGCAGTAAACGAGGCACATTATTTTCTTTTCTGACTAAAGTTGATGGCTATGTCGCTGTGTTCAAACCTGACCTTACCAAGGGAGTACTGAAAATACCTAGGAAAGAGAACCTGAGATTTTCTCACCGAATTCCATCATTCCGTCTCACAAAGGAGGAAGGTGGCAAGCTCCGGGACTTCTACGAGCTCGACCCAGCTTCTGTCCCTGGCGATTTTCTATAGAAGAGCACCCCCTTGAATTGACGCTTGCCTTTTCCGAGGGCAGCAAGAGGGAATTAACCTCAGGATATAGCTATACAATGTTGTGTTTTGTGCCTGAACCTAGGGCACAGTATATATTGGCTAAATGTGACCATGCATGCTAAGTTTCTTTCGGGGTCTCTTAATTTAGTTAGTACTGTTGGCGGTCATGTTGAACTGAAAGTAAACTTGCAGTGAAGCAAGTGGTGTTTGCTGGACGCAATGAAGCTGTTGGGCCATGGATTGATGCATGCATGCTCCATATTGTTGTTGTTTGCTTCATAATATTCCTGGTTACGTATTTGTGGCATGCTTGTGTGCCAGTCCAAATGCAGGTGTGAATTTCTTTCACAGTCAGCATGTAGTCAGTCAGCGACCACTAAGATTGGGCACACTTGTTTTGATGCACTGAAAATTTACAGGCTCCCTGCCTTTTACTGCTTATACTTGTGATGGTCTCTGCTTGAGCATCCGGATATTCAGGTTGAACTAGAAGGAACTTACCATTCAAGAACGTTTGCAAGAATTTAGTAGAAACGTATCAACAAGCCCCAAGCTTGGGGTTGGCACGACCGCACGCAGCACGCAACAGCATCAACCGCTGAAGAAACGCTCGATGAGGCTTTTTCTCGAATACACACAAATGTGCATATCATATATTAAAGGATAAAGACCCCAGTCCACATGGAGGTGTTACAAATTACAAACTGTTTGTACACCGCCACATCGATCTAGCCTACTACTCACTCCTAGCCCACCTTTCTATGTCGGAGAGGCACACCTCCCAACTTCCCGGCTTGAAGCCATCGTTGGGCTTCTTCCAGTATGTGTGCCGCAAGTGCTGCAACCAAAGGCAAGGCTCCATCGAAGACGATGGCATTTCTGTGCTTCCAGAGTTCCCACATTACCAGCGTGAAAAGGGTTCGTATGTCCGTGGGTCAGGGTTCTTGCAAATTTTTGTGGTGTTTGAACATCTGAGGAGCTTGTGTCAAAACAAACAAATTTCCGGTGTGTGAGAAATGTTGAGATTAATTAGTAAATGTAATTAGGGATAATCTCCCTTTGACAACCAGTGTGTGCAGTTGCACTATGCAATGGACGCATTGTTGGGGAACGCAGTAATTTCAAAAAAATTCCTACGCACACGCAAGATCCATCTAGGTGTTGCATAGCAACGAGCGAGAGAGTGTGTCCACGTACCCTCATAGACCGAAAGAGGAAGCGTTTAGCAACGCGGTTGATGTAGTCGAACGTCTTCGTGATCCAACCGATCCAAGTACCGAACGCACGACACTTCCGCGATCTGCACACGTTCAGCTCGGTGACGTCCCTCGTACTCTTGATCCAGCTGATGCCGAGGGAGTTTCGTCAGCACGACGGCGTGATGACGGTGATGATGAAGTTACCGACGCAGGGCTTCGCCTAAGCACTACAACGATATGACCGAGGTGGAAATCTGTGGAGGGGGGCACCGCACACGGCTAAGACAATTGTCAACTTGTGTGTCTATGGGGTGCCACCCTCCCCCGTATATAAAGGAGGGGAGGAGGGGAGGGCCGACCCTCTCTATGGCGCGCCCAAGGGGGAGTCCTACTCCCAGTAGGAGTAGGTCCCCCTCCTTCCCTAGTTGGAGTAGGAGAAGAAGGAAGAGGGAGAGAGAGGGAAGGAAAAAGGAGGGGTCGGCCCCCTACCCAATTCGGATTGGGCTTGGGGGGGGGGCCTCCACCTGGCCTCCTCCTCCTCTCTCCCATTGAGGCCCAATAAGGCCCACTGACTCCCCGGGGGTTCCGGTAACCCCCCGGTACTCCGGTAAATGCCCGAACTCATCAGAAAGCATTCCGATGTCCAAACATAGCCTTCCAATATATCGATCTTTATGTCTCGACCATTTTGAGACTCCTCGTCATGTCCGTGATCACATCTGGGACTCCGAACTACCTTCGGTACATCAAAAAACATAAACTCATAATACTGATCGTCATCGAACGTTAAGCGTGTGGACCCTACGGGTTCGAGAACTATGTAGACATGACCGAGACTCACTTCTGGTCAATAACCAATAGCGGAACCTGGATGCTCATATTGGTTCCTACATATTCTATGAAGATCTTTATCGGTCAAACCGTAGAACAACATACGTTGTTGAAGGAAATATGCCCTAGAGGCAATAATAAAGTTATTATTTATTTCCTTATATCATGATAAATGTTTATTATTCATGCTAGAATTGTATTAACCGGAAACATAATACTTGCGTGAATACATAAACAAACAAAGTGTTACTAGTATGCCTCTACTTGACTAGCTCGTTGATCAAAGATGGTTATGTTTCCTAACCATTGACATGAGTTGTCATTTGATTAACGGGATTACATCATTAGGAGAATGATGTGATTGACTTGACCCATTTCGTTAGCTTAGCACTCGATCGTTTAGTATTCTGCTATTTCTTTCTTCATGACTTACACATGTTCCTATGACTATGAGATTATGCAACTCCCGTTTACTGGAGGAACACTTTGTGTGCTACCAAACGTCACAAAGTAACTGGGCGATTATAAAGGTGCTCTACATGTGTCTCCGAAGGTACTTGTTGAGTTGGCGTATTTCGAGGTTAGGATTTGTCACTCCGATTGTTAAAGAGGTATCTCTGGGCCCACTCGGTAATGCACATTACTACAAGCCTTGCAAGCATTCCAACTAATGAGTTAGTTGCGGGATGATGTATTACAGAATGAGTAAAGAGACTTGCCGGTAACGAGATTGAACTAGGTATTAAGATACCGACGATTGAATCTCGGGCAAGTAACATACCGATGACAAAGGGAACAACGTATGTTGTTATGCGGTTTGACCGATAAAGATCTTCCTAGAATATGTAGGAGCCAATATGAGCATCCAGGTTCCGCTATTGGTTATTGACCGGAGACGTGTCTCGGTCATGTCTACATAGTTCTCGAACCCGTAGGGTCCGCACGCTTAAAGTTCGATGACAGTTATATTATGAGTTTATGTGTTTTGATGTACCGAAGGTAGTTCAGAGTCCCGGATGTGATCACGGACATGAAGAGGAGTCTCGAAATGGCCGAGACATAAAGATTGATATATTGGAAGCCTATATTTGGATATCGGAAGTGTTCCGGGTGAAATCGGGATTTTATCGGAGTACCGGGGGTTACCGGACC
>NC_041386.1:510102416-510137453 GCF_002162155.2 Triticum dicoccoides | reverse complement strand
GGGCGGCCAGGGAAGGCCACGCGCCCCTCCTCCTCTAGTCCGAATTGGATAAGGAGGGGGACGGCGCCCCCCTTTCCTTCCTCTCTCTCTCTCCTCCTTCCCCCTTCTCCTACTCCAACTAGGAAAGGAGGGAGTCCTACTCCCCGTGGGAGTAGGACTCCTCCCTGGCGCGCCTCCTCCTGGCCATCCGCCTCTCCCCCTTGCTCCTTTATATACGGGGGCAGGGGGGCACCTCTAGACACAACACTTGATCTCTTGTATCTCTTAGCCGTGTGCGGTGCCCCCCTCCACCATAGTCCACCTCGATAATATCGTAGCGGTGCTTAAGCGAAGCCCTGCATCGGTAGAACATCATCATCGTCACCACACCGTCGTGCTGACAGAACTCTCCCTCAAAGCTCGGCTGGATCGGAGTTCGAGGGACGTCATCGAGCTGAACGTGTGCTGAACTCGGAGGTGTCGTACATTCGGTACTTGATCGGTCGGATCGTGAAGACGTACAACTACATCAACCATGTTCTGCTAACGCTTCCTCTTTCAGTCTATGAGGGTACGTGGAAAACACTCTCCCCTCTCATTGCTATGCATCACCATGATCCTGTGTGTGCGTAGGTAATTTTTTGAAATTACTACGTTCCCCAACAATGGTTCCCTTTGTCATCAGTATGTTACTTGCCCGAGATTCGATCGTCGGTATCATCATACCTAGTTCAATCTCATTACCGACAAGTCTCTTTACTCGTTCTGTAATGCAACACCCCGCAACTAACTCATTAGTCACATTGCTTGCAAGGCTTATAGTGATGTTGATGTAGGGTGGAACTGTAACGCCCCGAGACCGATGTGCCAGGTGTCCTCCAGTTATTCGTTGTTGTTTGTCTTGTCTTTGATTGTGTGTCATGCATTGCATATCATGTCATCATGTGCATTTCATTTGCATACATGTTCGTCTCATGCATCCGAGCATTTTCCCCGTTGTCCGTTTTGCAATCCGGCGCTCCTATGTCACCCGGTGTCCCTTTCTACCTCTTTTCGTATGCGGGTGTTAAACATTTTCGGATTGAACCGAGACTTGCCAAGCGGCCTTGGTTTACTACCGGTAGACCGCCTATCAAGTTTCGTACCATTTGGACTTCGTTTGATACTCCAACGGTTAACCGAGGGACCGAGAAGGCCTCGTGTGTGTTGCATCCCAACACCCCTCCAATTTGGCCCAAAACCCACCAAAACCCTCTCCATCATCTAGAGCGTTCAATCACGATCGCGTGGCCGAAAACTGAACCTCATTTGGACTCTCCTAGCTCCTCCTATGTCTATATATAGCCCCCCTCCGAAATTCACGTCTCCTTCTTCCCCCGAAACCCTAGATCCACCCCACTTCACCGCCGCCGGACGAAATTCCGCAGGCCGGACGTGTCCGACCCAGCCGCCGCCGCCACGTGGTGCTCTCCGGTTCGCTCGCCGCCAGCGCCCACTTCGCCAGCCCGCCAGGCCCAGGCGGGGCCCTCCCCGGCCCGCGCTCGGGCGCCGCCGCCCCACGGGCTCCCCGCGCCCCGCCGCCTTCTTCCCGCCGCCCGGCGACACCGTGCAGCCGCACGAAGCCGACGCCGGCCGCCGCGCCCTCGCCGGTGACCGCGCCGCCCCACCGGACACCGACCCCGCCGCCTCGTCCTCGCCACCAGCCGGCGCCGGAGACCGCGCCCGGCCACCGCGACGCCGCGCCCATGCCCTTCCCCGGCCGGATCCGCCAAGTCCGGCGAGTCCCACGGCAAGTCCGGCCACCGCCGCAGCCATTTTCTCAGGCGAGCTCGAGCTGCTATAGTACCAGGCGAAACCCTAGATCTGGATCCAAAAACGGCGGTTGACTTTTCCCCCTCTCTCCTTATTTTTTGCATACTTCATCGTGCCGCAACTTTGCATCCGTAGCTCCGTTTTGGGCGTGTAGCATATCAAAATGTTCGTCTCAGAGAGCACATCATTTTATCTCATTGCATCATGTTCATTTGAGTCCATCTTGATGCCCTAGTCATCGTTGCAAGAGAGCTATTTGAGTTAATTGTCAGATGTGCTACACCAATTAGCTATTTGTCATTTTTGCCATGATTAATGTGTGCATGATATGACCCTGAGCTCTACATGTGTTTTGTTATATGTCATGCCATCTTTCTAGAGGTTCTGTCCATGTATTTTTGTGATATGTGTGGTGACTAGCACAAGCTTGCAAAGTAGTGCATTCGTTAATGCTGATTTCAGGGACTTAGAGATTTCACCAAGTCCTTGATATGTTCTTATCAATATGCCATATGTTCATGTTGTTTCCTAATGATCAGTGCCTCTTTTGAGGATGATCAGTAAGGATGATTTGTTAATATTGTGGTGCTCTATCCATCCATGTCTTTGTTTGCAATTATGGAGCACCCTAGCTTGAGTCAATCGAGCTCTACTTTTGCTATTTCGTGAATCTGGGCAGATTGTCTACTTGTTAGCGATTTTGCCGAGGATGTTGTTGTTGATCCGTGCATGCTATGTTGTTGTTATTGCCATGTCTAGCTTATATAGCATGTATTCTTGATGGGTGTATGCTTATATTGTCATGCCTTGCTCTGTAGTGAGTGCATCGAGCTTGTAAACATGCCTACTCATTAACAGATTTGCATGTTCCAGTTTTTCTTTAAGTCTGTAACCTGATTATGTTTTTGCCATGTTCACATGCTTGCAATTGTATTTTCTGATCCCTTTTGGCTCAAGGTCACTAAGGGACTTTTGTTAAGCTATTTGAGTAGCTCCATGCCATGATTTACTTTGCCATGTTAAGTTCCTGTAGCATATAGTTTTCTTGCTCCAAAGTGTGCTACCTGATCTAAAATTCCAGACTAGTGTTAATTTCACTAAGTCTGAAACCTGTTTACCAATTGCACTTTTGCCATGCTTGTTTGAACCTGTTAATGGATGAATTGGCCGTAGCTCAGTGTTCATCTTTTGTTAAGCATTATGAGTGGATCCCTGCCATGTATTTTGTTGCCATGTTTGAGTGCTGTAGCATAATTATCTCGATGCATTTAGATGGCTACTTGCTGTTTATCGCAGACCGATGCCATATTTGTTTTGCTTGCCATTTCCAAACCGTGCATCCGATTTTGGTGTTCCTTATACTGCTTTCAACCGAAATCACCTCACCTTTCCAGTGGCACTCTTGGATTTCCAAGTTGAGGCCAGGTTCCATCATTCCTTGTCAAATCTTGCATATGCATCACATACCGCATCCCGCATGTTCATACCATGTTCATGTGTTGGTTGTTTACTATGTTGTGTGCTTCTTTCCGGTGTTTGCTTCTTCGGGTTGGTTCCGGTAATGTCGCGTTTGTGAGGACCTGTTCGACTACATCTGTTTGTCTTCTTCATGGACTCATTCTTCTTCCTTGCGGGATTTCAGGCAAGATGATCAGACCCTCGAAATCACTTCTATCTTTGCTTGCTAGATGCTCGCTCTTTTGCTATGCCTATGCTGCGATGCCTACCACTTGCTTATCATGCCTCCTATATTGTTGAACCAAACCTCTAACCCACCTTGTCCTAGCAAACCGTTGTTTGGCTATGTTACCACTTTGCTCAGCCCCTCTTATAGTGTTGTTAGTTGCATGAAGATTGAAGTTTACATGGAGATCATTCCTTGTTGGAACATTGCTTACTTGTTGGGATATCACAATATCTCTTATTTAATTAATGCATCTATATACTTGGTAAAGGGTGGAAGGCTTGGCCTTATGCCTGGTGTTTTGTTCCACTCTTGCCGCCCTAGTTTCCGTCATATCGGTGTTATGTTCCTGGATTTTGTGTTCCTTGCGCGGTTGGGCTATTATGGGAACCCCTTAACAACTCGCCTTGATTAAAACTCCTCCAGTAATGCCCAACATTGGTTTTACCATTCGCCACCTAGCCTTTTCTTTCCCTTGGGTTCTGCAGACTCAAGGGTCATCATTATTTTAAACCCCCCCGGGCCAGTGCCCCTCTGAGTGTTGGTCCAAACTAGAGTCCTGTGCAGCGCCCCCTCGGGGAAACTTGAGGTTTGGTTTTAGTTGTATGGAGCGCTCATCTGAGTGTGCCCTGAGAACGAGATATGTGCAGCTCCTATCGGGATTTGTCGGCACATTCAGGCGGTGTTGCTGGATTTGTTTTAACTTGTCGAAATTGTCTTGTAGAACCGGGATGCCGAGTCTGATCGGAATGTCTCGGGAGAAGGTATATCCTTCGTTGACCGTGAGAGCTTATCATGGGATAAGTTGGGACACCCCTGCAGGGATTGAACTTTCGAAAGTCGTGCCCGCGGTTATGGGCAGATGGGAATTTGTTAACGTCCGATTGTAGAAAACCTGAAGTTGACCTTAATTAAAATGCATCAACCGCGTGCGTAACCGTGATGGTCCCTTTCCGGCGGAGTCCGGGAAGTGAACACGGTGTTGGAGTTATGCTTGACGTAGGTTATTCTAGGATCACTTCTTGATCATAGTTTTCTCGCATGTGCTTTGTCTTCTCTTCTCGCTCTCATTTGCTAGTTTAGCCACCATATATGCTAGTCGCTTGCTGCAGCTCCACCTCATACCTTTACCTTACCCTTAAGCTTAAATAGTCTTGATCGCGAGGGTGTGAGATTGCTGAGTCCCCGTGACTCACAGATACTTCCAAAACCAGTTTGCAGGTGCCGATGATATCGTGCAGATGATGCAACCAAGCTCAAGGAGGAGCTCGATGAAGATCTTGTCCTTTGTGTTGTTTCGCTCTAGTTGATCAGTAGTGGAGCCCAGTTGGGGTCGATTGGGGATCTGTGTAGCATTTGGGGTAGTCTTCTTTTATTTTGGTTCCATAGTCGGACCTTGATTGTATCTGGTTGATGAAATGCTTTATTCATGTATTGTGTGAAGTGGCGATTGTAAGCCAACTATGTATCTCTTTTCCCTTATTGTATTACATGGGTTGTTTGCGAAGATTACCTCACTTGTGACATTTCTTTCAATGCGGTTATGCCTCTAAGTCGTGCTTCGACACGTGGGAGATATAGCCGCATCGAGGGCGTTACAGGAACCCTAGATTGCCGATCTTTCACGAAAGGAGCGGATCCCGCGATGAAGACAAAGAATACGAGGAGGGAAACAAGGGAAATCACAAGGGGAAACACAAGAGGAAACACTAAACCAACACGAATAAGTCACACATGTGCTAGATCCTCGAGTACATAAGGAAAGATACACGATCCATAGACAACTAAGGACGATACAAGGGTAGCCGGTCTTCTCCGTGAGGAGGTTTTAAGTTCTTCCCTAAAAGGGGTCTTGAATCCGCTTGGGGGATCTTCTCCGGTGGAGGCTCGAATCTTCGAGGAGAAGGTATCCAAGTGGATGAGCAAAGCTCTCACACAAAATATGAGCTAATCCTTTGCTAACCCTAGCTAGAAGGAATAGGAGGTTTATATATAGTCTTAGTGCAAAAGAGGGGGGCGAAGGGGTACATGGGCTGCGGCCCAACACGAAACAACACACAGGCGTCGGACGTCCGGGAGTCACCGGTCGTCCGGAGGCTCGCGAGGGTCCGGACGTCCGGTGCCTGTCGGACGCTCGTAGATTTGGCTCGGGTGGTCTTCGGTCGGTCGGTCGGTCGGGGTCGGACATCCGGGCGTCGGTCATCCGAGGGGCATCGGAAGTCCATAGTTTTGGCTCGGGTGTGGAAGTGTCGGACGTCCGGAGGCTGGAGATCGTCGGACGTCCGGTCCTGGCCGGTCGTCCGGAGCCTGAAGCTTCTTCTTCATCACTTCTTCTTCTCCTTGCTCCTTAGCTTCTCTTGAAGGAAATATGCCCTAGAGGCAATAATAAAGTTGTTATTTATTTCCTTATTTCATGATAAATGTTTATTATTCATGCTAGAATTGTATTAATCAGAAACATAATACATGTGTGAATACATAGACAAACAGAGTGTCACTAGTATGCCTCTACTAGACTAGCTCGTCAATCAAAGATGGTTATGTTTCCTAGCCATAGACATGAGTTGTCATTTGATTAATGGGATCACATCATTAGGAGAATGATGTGATTGACTTGACCCATTCCGTTAGCTTAGCATTTGATCGTTTAGTATGTTGCTATTGCTTTCTTCATGACTTATAAATGTTCCTATGACTATGAGATTATGCAACTCCCGTTTACCGGAGGAACACTTTGTGTGCTATCAAACGTCACAACGTAACTGGGTGATTATAAAGGTGCTCTACAGGTGTCTCCGAAGGTACTTGTTGGGTTGGCGTATTTCGAGATTAGGATTTGTCACTCCGATTGTCGGAGAGGTATCTCTGGGCCCACTCGGTAATGCACATCACTATAAGCCTTGCAAGCATTGTAACTAATGAGTTAGTTGCGGGATGATGTATTACAGAACGAGTAAAGAGACTTGCCAGTAACGAGATTAAACTAGGTATTAAGATACCGACGATCGAATCTCGGGCAAGTAACATACCGATGACAAAGGGAAAACGTATGTTGTTATGTGGTTCGACCGATAAAGATCTTCGTAGAATATGTAGGAGCCAATATGGGCATCCAGGTCCCGCTATTGGTTATTGAACAGAGAAGTGTCTCGGTCATGTCTACATAGTTCTCGAACCCGTAGGGTCCGCACGCTTAACGTTCGTTGACGATATAGTATTTATGAGTTATGTATGTTGGTAACCGAATGTTGTTCGGAGTCCCGGATGAGATCACGGACATGACGAGGAGCTCCGGAATGGTCCGGAGGTAAATATTCATAGACTGGATGATATGGTTAGGACAAGGGGTCAGGCCCACGGGGCTATAAGTCGGTACAAAAGGAGTTTAGCGGAGGCCACTGGGCTAGACGCCGAGGCCCATGGCGTCTGGGCCAGACGCAAAGGATTGTGGCGTTTGGTCCTGGAGTCCGAGTGGGACTCTTGCCTTTCGGGCAAAATCGACTTTAAGGAGGCTTTTGCTCCAAGTTTCGACCCCAGGGCTCAACATATAAATAGAGGGGCAGGGCTAGCACCAAAGACACATCAAGATACACCAAGCCGTGTGCCGGCTACCCCGTCCCCTCTAGTTTATCCTCCGTCATGGTTTTCGTAGTGCTTAGGCGAAGCCCTGCGGATATTGTTATTCACCAACACCGTCACCACACTGTCGTGCTGCCGGAACTCATCTACTACTTCGTCCCTCTTGCTGGATCGAGAAGGCGAGGACGTCATCGAGCTGAACGTGTGCTGAACGCGGAGGTGCCGTACGTTCGGTACTTGATCGGAACGGATCGTGAAGGTGTACAACTACATCAACCGCGTTGATAAACGCTTCTGCTTATGGTCTACGAGGGTACGTAGACAACACTCTCCCCTCTCGTTGCTATGCATCACCATGATCCTGCGTGTGCGTAGGAATTTTTTGAAATTACTACGTTCCCCAACAATGGCATCCGAGCCAGGTTTTATGCGTAGATGTTATATGCACGAGTAGAACACAAGTGAGTTGTGGACGATACAAGTCATACTGCTTACTAGCATGCCATACTTTGGTTCGGCGGTATTGTTGGATGAAGCGGCCCGGACCGACATTACGCGTACCCTCACACGAGACTGGTTCTACCGACGTGCTTTGCACATAGGTGGCTGGCGGGTGTTAGTTTCTCCAACTTTAGTTGAACCGAGTGTGGCTACGCCCGGTCCTTGAGAAGGTTAAAACATCACTAACTTGACGAACTATCGTTGTGGTTTTGATGCGTAGGTAAGAACGGTTCTTGCTCAGCCCGTAGCAGCCACGTGAAACTTGCAACAACAAAGTAGAGGACGTCTAACTTGTTTTTGCAGGGCATGTTGTGATGTGATATGGTCAAGGCATGATGCTATATTTTATTATATGAGATGATCATGTTTTGTAACCGAGTTATCGGCAACTGGTAGGAGCCATATGGTTGTCGCTTTATTGTATGCAATGCAATCGCCCTATAATGCTTTACTTTATCACTAAGCGGTAGCGAAAGTCGTAGAAGCATAAGTTGGCGAGACGACAACGATGCTACGATGGAGATCAAGGTGTCACGCCGGTGACGATGGTGATCATGACGGTGCTTCGGAGATGGAGATCACAAGCACAAGATGATGATGGCCATATCATATCACTTATATTGATTGCATGTGATGTTTATCTTTTATGCATCTTATCTTGCTTTGATTGACGGTAGCATTATAAGATGATCTTTCACTAAATTATCAAGATATAAGTGTTCTCCCTGAGTATGCACCATTGCGAAAGTTCTTCATGCTAAGACACCACATGATGATCGAGTGTGATAGGCTCTACGTTCAAATACAACGGGTGCAAAACAGTTGCACATGCGGAATACTCAGGTTAAACTTGACGAGCCTAGCATATAACAGATATGGCCTCGGAATACTGAGACCGAAAGGTCGAGCGTGAATCATATAGTAGATATGATCAACATAGTGATGTTCACCATTGAAACTACTCCATCTCACGTGATGATCGAACATGGTTTAGTTGATATGGATCACGTGATCACTTAGATGATTAGAGGGATGTCTATCTGAGTGGGAGTTCTTAAGTAATATGATTAATTGAACTTCAATTTATCATGAACTTAGTCCTGGTAGTATTAGCATATCTATGTTATAGATCAATAGCTCGCATTTAGCTCCTCTGTTTTATTTTTGATATGTTCCTAGAGAAAACTAAGTTGAAAGATGTTAGTAGCAATGATGCGGATTGGATCCGGGATCTGAGGATTATCCTCATTGCTGCATAGAAGAATTATGTCCTTGATGCACCGCTAGGTGATAGACCTATTACAGGAGCAGATGCAGACGTTATGAACGTTTGGCTGGCTCAATATGATGACTACTTGATAGTTTAGTGCACCATGCTTAACAGGTTTGAATTGGGACTTCAAAGACGTTTTGAACGTCATGGATCATATGAGATGTTCCAGGAGTTAAAGTTAATATTTCAAGTAAATACCCAAGTTGAGAGATATGAAGTCTCCGACAAGTTCTATAGCTAAAAGATGGAGGAGAATAGCTCAAGCAGTGAGCATGTGCTTAGATTGTCTGGGTACTACAATCGCTTGAATCAAGTGGGAGTTAATCTTCTAGATAAGATAGTGATTGACAGAGTTCTCTAGTCACTATCACCAAGTTACTAGAACTTCGTGATGAACTATAATATGAAAGGGATAAATGGAAATGATTCCCAATCTCTTCGTGATGTTGAAATTGACGAAGGTAGAAATCAAGAAAAGCATCAAGTGTTGATGGTTGACAAGACCACTAGTTTCAAGAAAATGGCAAAGGGGAGAAGGGGAACTTCAAGAAGAACGGCAAGCAAGTTGCTACTCAAGTGAAGAAGCCCAAGTCTGTACCTAAGCCTGAGACTAAGTGTTTCTACTGCAAAGGGACTGGTCACTGGAAGCGGAACTGCCCCAAGTATTTGGCAGATAAGAAGGATGGCAAAGTGAACAAAGGTATATTTGATATACAAACTATTGATGTATATTTTATTAGTGTTCATAGCAACCCCTCGGTATTTGATACTGGTTCAGTTGCTAAGAGTAGTAACTCGAAACGGGAGTTGCAGAATAAACAGAGACTAGTTGAGGGTGAAGTGACGATGTGTGTTGGATGTGGTTCCAAGATTGATATGATCATCATCGTACACTCCCTACACTTTCAGGATTAGTGTTGAACCTAAATAAGTGTTATTTGGTGTTTGCGTTGACCATGAATATGATTTGATCATGTTTATTGCAATACGGTTATTCATTTAAGTTAGAGAATAATTGTTATTCTGTTTACATGAATAAAACCTTCTATGGTTATGCACCCAATGAAAATGGTTTGTTGAATCTCGATCGTAGTGATACACATATTCATAATATTGAAGCCAAAAGATGCAAAGTTAATAATGATAGTGCAACTTATTTGTGGCACTGCCGTTTAGGTCATATTGGTGTAAAGCGCATGAAGAAAATCCATGCTGATGGGCTTTTGGAATCACTTGATTATGAATCAGTTGTGCTTGCGAACCATGCCTCATGGGCAAAGTTGACTAAGACTCCGTTCTCTAGAACAATGGAGCGAGCAACTGACTTATTGGATATAATACATACTGATGTATGAGGTCCGATGAGTGTTGAGTCTCGCGGCGGGTATCATTATTTTTATGACCTTCACAGATGATTTGCGCAGATATGGGTATATCTACTTGAAGAAACGTAAGTCTGAAACATTTGAAAAGTTCAAAGAATTCCATAGTGAAGTGGAAAATCATCGTAACAAGAAAATAAAGTTTCTACGATATGATCGCAGAGGCGAATATTTAAGTTACGTGTTTGGCCTTCAATTAAAACAATGTGGAATAGTTTCACAAAACTCATGCCACCTGGAACACCACAGCGTAATGGTGTGTCTAAACATCATAACCGTACTTTATTTGATATAGTGCAATCTATGATGTCTCTTACCGATTTACCACTATTGATTTGGGGTTATGCATTAGAGACAGCTGCATTCACATTAAAAGGGCACCATCTAAATCCGTTGAGACGACACCGTATGAACTGTGGTTTAGCAAGAAACCTAAGCTGTCGTTTCTTAAAGTTTGGGGTTGTGATGCTTATGTGAAAAAGTTTCATCTTGATAAGCTCAAACCCAAGTTGGAGAAGTGCGTCTTCGTAGGATACCCAAAAGTAACTGTTGGGTACACCTTCTATCATAGATCCGAAGGCAAGATATTTGTTACTGAGAATGGATCCTTTTTGGAGAAGGAGTTTCTCTCAAAAGAAGTGAGTGGGAGGAAAGTAGAACTTGATGAGGTAACTGTACCTGCTCCCTTATTGGAAAGTAGTTCATCACAGAAATCTGTTTCTGTGACTCCTACACAAATTAGTGAGGAAGCTAATGATGATGATCATCTAACTTCAGATCAAGTTACTACCGAACCTCGTAGGTCAACCAGAGTGAGATCCGCACCAGAGTGGTACGGAAATCCTGTTCTGGAGGTCATGTTAATTGACCATGACGAACCTACGAACTATGAGGAAGCGATGATGAGCCCAGATTCCGCGAAATGGCTTGAGGCCATGAAATCTGAGATGGGATCCATGTATGAGAACAAAGTGTGGACTTTGGTTGACTTGCCTGTTGATCGGCAAGACATTGAGAATAAATGGATCTTCAAGAAGAAGACTGACACTGACGGTAATGTTACTGTCTATAAAGCTCGGCTTGTTGCAAAAGGTTTTCGACAAGTTCAAGGGATTGACTACAATGAGACTTTCTCACCCGTAGCAATACTTAAGTCTGTCCGAATCATGTTAGAAATTAACGCATTTTATAATTATGAAATTTGGCAAATGGATGTGAAAACTACATTCCTTAATGGATTTCTTAAAGAAGAGCTGTATATGATGCAACCAGAAGGTTTTGTCGATCCTAAAGGTGTTAGCAAAGTGTGCAAGCTCCAGCGATCCATCTATGGACTGGTGCAAGCATCTCAGAGTTGGAATATACGCTTTGATGAGTTGATCAAAGCATATAGTTTTATACAGACTTACGGTGAAGCCTGTATTTACAAGAAAGTGAGTGGGAGCACTACAACATTTCTGATAAGTATATGTGAATGACATATTGTTGACCGGAAATAATGTAGAATTTTCTGGAAAGCATAAAGGAGTATTTGAAAGTGAGTGGGAGCACTACAACATTTCTGATAAGTATATGTGAGTTGTCATTTGATTAACGGGATCACATCATTAGGAGAATGATGTGGTTGACTTGACCCATTCCGTTGGCTTAGCATTTGATCGTTTAGTATGTTGCTATTGCTTTCTTCATGACTTATACATGTTCCTATGACTATGAGATTATGCAACTCCCGTTTACCGGAGGAACACTTTGTGTGCTACCAAATGTCACAACATAACTGGGTGATTATAAAGGTGCTCTACAGGTGTCTCTGAAGGTACTTGTTGGGTTAGCGTATTTCGAGATTAGGATTTGTCACTCCGATTGTCGGAGAGGTATCTCTGGGCCCACTCGGTAATGCACATCACTATAAGCCTTGCAAGCATTGTAACTAATGAGTTAGTTGCGGGATGATGTATTACAGAATGAGTAAAGAGACTTGCCAGTAACGAGATTAAACTAGGTATTAAGATACCGACGATCGAATCTCGGGCAAGTAACATACCGATGACAAAGGGAACAACGTATGTTGTTATGCGGTTCGACCGATAAAGATCTTCGTAGAATATGTAGGAGCCAATATGGGCATCCAGGTCCCGCTATTGGTTATTGACCAGAGAAGTGTCTCGGTCATGTCTACATAGTTCTCGAACCCGTAGGGTCCGCACGCTTAACGTTCGTTGACGATATAGTATTTATGAGTTATGTATGTTGGTAACCGAATGTTGTTCGGAGTCCCAGATGAGATCACGGACATGACGAGGAGCTCCGGAATGGTCCGGAGGTAAAGATTCATATATTGGATGATATGGTTAGGACAAGGGGTCAGGCCCACGGGGCTATAAGTCGGTACAAAAAGAGTTTTGCGGAGGCCAGTGGGCCACACGCCGAGGCCCATGGCGTCTGGGCCAGACGCCAAGGATTGTGGCGTTTGGTCCTGGAGTCCGAGTGGGACTCTTGCCTTTCGGGCAAAACCGACTTTGAGGAGGCTTTTGCTCTAAGTTTCGACCCCAGGGCTCAACATATAAATAGAGGGGCAGGGCTAGCACCAAAGACACATCAATAAACACCAAGTCGTGTGCCGGCTACCCCGTCCCCTCTAGTTTATCCTCCGTCATAGTTTTCATAGTGCTTAGGAGAAGCCCTGTGGATATTGTTATTCACCAACACCGTCACCACACCGTCGTGCTGCCGGAACTCATCTACTACTTCGCCCCTCTTGCTGGATCGAGAAGGCGAGGACGTCATCGAGCTGAACGTGTGCTGAACGTAGAGGTGCCGTACGTTCGGTACTTGATCGGGACGGATCGTGAAGGTGTACGACTACATCAACCGCGTTGATAAACGCTTCTGCTTACGGTCTACGAGGGTACGTAGACAACACTCTCCCCTCTCGTTGCTATGCATCACCATGATCCTGCGTGTGCGTAGGATTTTTTTTGAAATTACTACGTTCCCCAACATCTCCATGGTACCTGAGTATGCATGATGTGTCCGTATGAGGTAGTAGCCATGTCTCATGTGCATCTAAGTGGAAATGTGAGAGGAGAGATGTCACCTCAGTTTCAAGAGCTCTTGCATGTGCTCGTGTCATGGGTCCGCTAGGCGCTTGGTGAGACGATGGTAGGTCCATGGGGATGACCTTGGGATGCTCCGCATCAAATGTGCATTACCGAGAGGGCCCAGAGATAGCTCTCCGACAATCAGAGTGACAAATCCTAATCTCGATCTATGCCAACTCAACAAACACCATCGGAGACACCTGTAGAGCATCTTTATAACCACCCAGTTACTTGTGACGTTTGATAGCACACTAAGTGTTCCTCTGGTATTCAGGAGTTGCATAATCTCATAGTCATAGGAACATGTATAAGTTATGGAGAAAACAATAGCAATAAACTAAAGGATCAAAGTGCTAAGCTAACGGATGGGTCAAGTCAATCACATCATTCTCGAATGATGTGATCTCGTTCATCAAATGACAACTCATGTCTATGACTAGAAAACTTAACCATCTTTGATTAACGAGCTAGTCAAGTAGAGACATACTAGTGACACTCTGTTTGTCTATGTATTCACACATGTACTAAGTTTCCAGTTAATACAATTCTAGCATGAATAATAAACATTTATCATGATATAAGGAAATATAAATAACAACTTTATTATTGCCTCTAGGACATATTTCCTTCACGCATCTCTCTCTCCTCTAAGCGACGCATCTCTGGCAAGCGTCGCGTCCGTTGCGACGATATAAATAGTCGCTGTAACTATCAATCAATCAAGACAATCATTTGCTTCATTTGATTACAACAGGAAACTTAAAAAGCACTATTTGGGGCTGATTTATTATTATTATTATCATTGGTACGAGCTCCTCAGATGTGTAAACACCACGAAAATCCGCAAGTGATTAGCTTGGATGCCTAAAAAATTCAGTTTTTTTCACTATTTTCTTTAACTTACTTGTAACACCCACGATGCGGCTATATCTCCCACGTGTCGGAGCACGACTTAGAGGCATAACCGCATTGTAGGCAATGTCGCAAGAGGGGTAATCTTTACACATCCCATGTACTGAATAAGAAAGAGGTACATAGTTGGCTTACAATTGCCACTTCAAACAATACATAAATATAGCATTACAATCATGCAGACACAATCAAGGTCCGACTACGGAACCAAAATAAAGACAACCCCAAATGCATAAGATCCCCGATCGCCCCAACTGGGCTCCACTACTGATCGTCTGATGAACCCAGGCACCGTTTGGAAATATAGCAAAACAAAGCATCGCATTAACTACTTTGATAGTATAAGGTTTACAACCTCTTTTCGCAAAAAAGAGGTTGACAGCCTCTTAATCCCTACACCTACATCCATTGAGGGGTGCGGGATCGATTGTCTTTTTATCCTTAGTGGTGAGGATATACTGTGAGTTTTTATGCTTTTTGTTATAGCAACTAATCACTCATAGTCATAGAGATCAACCTAATAAACTAATGTACACTATCCCATCTTGCGGATCTTTCGTATATAGATATATACCTCTCCCATCTAGTTGTTTGTTTTGATACTTAAAACATCAATCTTAGATTTTTTGAAAATTCTGGGCTTCATGGAGTACAACAGCGTATATATCTATATATCATGCAAAAATCAAGGAAAAATTCATATAGAATTCGATCGTCAATAATTCATCACACCGCATAAAACATACCACAGATTACATCAAATTGATCACAATCATGTTAGACAGACATCTGATATTTGTATTGAAGAACGGACAGATGAACCCATCGTCCAAGAAATGACTACTCACGCATCACCATGAGGGAAGTAATGGCAAGGAAGAAGATGCGGATCATGATTTCCCGCTCTGACAGAGTACATAATGGACTCTAGAATGGATTGTTTACGAACACGTCAAAAGGACGGCGGAAAACCATGATGTAGTTTGGCGTGGGGTTTTGAGGTATATATAAGTCATCGGAAGGAAGAAGTGTCATAGGTGGTGCCTAGGGCCCCACACGCCCCTACACAAGGCCCAAGATTAGGGTGCATGCACCAAGCGTGTGGGCCCTGGGTCTCCCCCCCCTCCAGGTGGGTCTCTGGCCCATGCTTGCTCCGGGTCCAAATTTCTTCATCATATTTTCCCAATTTTTTAGATCTCCGTAAAGAACGATTTTTCGTAAAAAAAATGCCTATTCTGTTAAACTAGGAACACTAATAAAAGTAGCAACTCGCACTGTTGCACTTTATTAATAGGTTAGTCCATAAAATGGAAAAAGTCTAAAACATGTAATAATGACATGACTATGGCAGAGATGCTTCAAAAATTGTTGACACGCTTGAAACATATCAACATTCTTAAGCTGAATCCACACTCCTCCTTGAGCATGTAGATGATAAATAAACATTTTTTGAAGGGGTAAATGCTACCTTAACATAACCATGAAGATGACGCGATTCTCTATATGAATGTGAATAATTAGATGAAGGATACAAGGCATTTGTGTATGGTTTACAATTATAAAACTATTTCAACGCGAATACACAAATTCCCTACTACCCTTCCATAAATCAATGCATCAAAGTCAACATTCCCACTTGCCATAGGTATAGAAAGAGTCAATATTATGTTGGAAACTAAGCTTTGAACTATGTAAGACATCAATGTTTAGTGAAAATGTTGTCATTAGTCAACACCAAGGTTGACTAAGTACAATAATTGTATGACCTTTCTGCATATTATCCAAGCTCCACTTGGTGACATGATTGACAATGTGCTTCTTCATTATCCTTAAGTATTATCTCATGAGCGGCGATTCTACCAATGATCTTGGTTGGCTCAAGATCTTTGTATTTTGGTGAAATTTGAAAGAGAGTGCAAATGGTATCATGATTTCCATGTAGATCACGTAAGATCTTTTTAACGATGAAGCAATCAATCATCTCTTCACTACTAGGTCTAGTGACTTCATTGGTAACAAGAGAGTCTTGAGTACATTTTAGTGACATTTCATTGTCCTTCTTTTTGAACTTATCAAGTTAACTGTTGAAAATGTCGATCTTAGACAGGTCTCCATTCAGCGGTGTCAAGATGATGGTGTCGCTGTCGGCGTGGAATAAGATATCCCCATCTCACCCTCGTTCCGGTGATGCTTCCTCGTATCACTAGGAGGTGTGTGAAATATGGTGTGTTCTCAGATCCGTCTCTTCAGGTATGGCATTTTTTATGCAGGTTTGGCTCGGGCCCATTATTCCGCGGAGTACACAACGTTGTTCTATGTCTTGGTCCTTCAGCTCAAGTTTCGATTGGAGAAGATTGGCTTGTCTCGGCCTCGTTGAAGAGCGTGTGAGGTTTGCCTTCTCCAAGGGGTTTCTACCTGCCCTCTTCATCGTTTTATTCTCCGGCGTGATGATTTCCTACGTAGATCGTGGCCACTGATGTCTTCTAGTATACATGGATGACTTTTCGATTGTTGCTTCTACAATTTCCTAGGTTTAAACAAGTTTGCTTCGCTGAGACAGAGGTCCAGAGACGACAACAAGCTTTGCCCATGGTGCGTCGCCGATTTTTCTTCTTCTTTTTTTCTCGAAAAGGAGGCCATGATGTAACACCCCGGATGTAACTTACCATTTTTGTACTCCGACTCTTGTCATTTTCGACTCTAAGTTATGAGATTCCCTCGTGTTTGGGTTTTGTCTTTGTTTTGCATTTTTGCTCATGTCATGCATTTCATATCATGTCATCATGTGCATCTCATTTGCATACGTGTTCGGCTCATGCATCCGAGCATTTTCCCCGTTTTTTTGCAATCCGACACTCCTATGTCCTCCGGCGCCCCCTTTTGTCTCTTTTCGTGAGCGGATGTTAAACGTCATCGGATTGGACCGATATTTTCCAAGCGTCCTTGGTACACCACCGGTAGACCGCCTGTCAAGTTTCGTGCCATTTGGAGTCCGTTTGATACCCCAACGGTTAACCGGGGAACCGTAAAGGCCTCATGTGTGTTGCAGCCCAACACCCCTCCAAAGTGGCCCAATAACCCATCCAAAACCCCTCCATCCTCTCGGTCGTTCAATCACGATCGCGTGGCCAAAAACCGCTCTCCATTTGGACACTCCCACCTCCTTCTATGTATAAATATGTGCACCCCCTCAAAAATTCGGGTCCAAACCAAAGCCCCCTCTCCCCTCTCCACGCCGGACCTGTCCGTCCGCACCGGACGAAATCGCGCCGCCGCGCCAGACCAACCGCCGCTTGCCACATGGCGCTCTACCGCCTCCCATCGCTGCCGGCCCGCCAGGCCCGCATGGGCCCCCCCGGCCCGCGCGCCCGCGGCTCCCCGTCGCCCGACCGCGCGCCACCCGCGCTCCCTGCGAGCTCCCGCGGGGGCGCTCCGCCGCTCGCGCCTCGACTTCGCCACCGCTGACCGCGCCCGCCGTCGCTGGCGCTCCTCCACGCCGGCTGGTAGCCGCGCCGCTCCTCCGCCGCCGGCGCCCGTCTTCGCCACCTCCCACGGTCGCCGTTCGCCGGAACCCCCTCGCCGGCCTCCTCTACTTCCTCGACTCCGGCCGCCGTCCCCTCCATCTCCGACGAGGTCCAAGTGAACCTCGGTTCGCATGCCAGATCCAGATCCAGTCAAACCCTAGGTTGACCCCGTTTTCGCTAAGTCCCTAGCATTTTCAGCCCATATTCATTGCATCATAACTCCGCATCCGTAGCTCTGTTTTGTGCGTGCCATATATCAAAATGTTCATCTGGATGTGCTCTTCATTTTGTTCCATTGCGCCATGCTTTTTTAGTCCATCTTGATGCCCAAATCGTTGATGCAAGAGTGCTATAAAATGTTAGTTCCTGTTACTTAGCAGATTATGGGCATTTGTCATATTTGCTACATTTATTGTGTGCTGCATATGGGCATGATATCTACATGTGTTTTGGGCTATGCCATGCCATCTTTACAGGGGTGTATGCCATGTATTTTTGTGATCAATGTGATGACTAGCACAAGCATGCAAAGTAGCTCTCGTAAAATTGCTGTTTTCAGGAACTTAGAATTTCACTAAGTCATTTCCCTGCTGTTATTTTTATGCCATGTATTCATGTTGCTACATTGAGATCCATGCTTCTTTTGAGTATGTTCAGTAAGGATGATTTGGACATATGGTTATGCTCTATCCACCCATGCCCCTGTTTGCATTTATGGAGTCCTCTAGAATGACTCAATCTTTCTCTACTTTTGTTATAAAATATTCCCGGCAGATTGTTTACATGTTAATCAATTTTGCCAAGGTTGTTGTAGTTGATCCTTGCATGCTATGAGCTTGTTCTTACCATGGTTAGCTCCATGAACATGTCTTCTTGCTGGTAGTATACTTAGTTTGTCATGCAATGCCTTGTGGTGAGTGAATCGAGCTCGCAAAGATGCCTTCATAATTCTGTTTTTGCCATGTCCAGTTTTCTGCTAAGTCTGAATATGTTAACGAAACTTGCTATGTTTATATGGATGCCATCATATTTTCTGTGCCCTTTTGGCTTATGGTCAGTAAGAGACTTTTGTTATGTGCTTTGAGTAGATTCATGCCATGCCTTTGTTTGATATGTTATGTTCCTGTAGCATGTTGTTAGCATGCTCTAAACATTGCCTCTTGATGTTAATTCCTGACATGTTAGTATTTTCACTAAGTCTGTGAAACTGATATCTTTTGCACTTTTGCCATGCTTGTTTGAACCTGCTCTTGTGTGAGTTAGTCATAGCTCAGTGTTCATATTTTGTCAAGCATCTTGAGTAGATCATTGACATGTGCTTTGTTGTTATGTTGGAGTGTAGCAGCTTAGTTTCTTGTTGCATTCTAGATGGCACCGTGCTGTTAATCGTAGAATTGTGCCATTATTGTTTTGCTTGCCATTTGCAAACCGTGCATCCGTTTTCGGTGATCTTTATATTGATTTCGACCGAAATCAACTCATCTTTCGAGCGGCACACTTGGTTTGCCAAGTTGATGCCTTGATCAATCTTTTCCTTCCGGAGCACGCATATGCATTGTATATCACATCCCGCATGTCATGCCATGTTTTGCATCATGTTGCTTGCGCATTGCACCGTGATTGATTGTTGGTACTTTGCTTGTGTTCTTGCTTTGGGTAGAGCCGGGAGACGAGTACGTGATCGAGGAACCCGTTGAGTACGCTTACGAGGATCAAGCTTTCGTCAACTCGGAGAACTTTGCAGGCAAGATGACCATACCCTCGAAATCACTTCTATCTTTACTTGCTAGTTGCTCGCTCAATTGCTATGCGCCGTGATACCTACCACTTGCTATATCATGCCTCCCATATTGCCATGCCAAGCCTCTAACCCACCTGTCCTAGCAAACCGTTGTTTGGCTATGTTATCGCTTTGCTCAGCCCCTCTTATAGCGTTGCTAGTTGCAGGTGAAGATGGAGTTTGTTCCTTGTTGGAACATGATTATTGTTGGGATATCATTACTATTATATCTTGTTTACTTTAATGCATCTATATACTTGGTAAAGGGTGGAAGGCTCGGCCTTATGCCTGGTGTTTTGTTCCACTCTTGCCGCCCTAGTTTCCGTCATACCGGTGTTATGTTCCTTGACTTTGCGTTCCTTACGCGGTTGGGTTATAATGGGAACCCCTTAACAGTTCGCCTTGAATAAAACTCCTCCAGCAAGGCCCAACCTTGGTTTTACCATTTGCCACCTAAGCCTTTTTCCCTTGGGTTCCGCGGACTCAAGGGTCATCTTTATTTTAAACCCCCGGGCCAGTGCTCCTCTGAGTGTTGGTCCAAACTAGAGCCCCTTGCAGCGCCACCTCAGGAAAACTTGAGGGTTGGTTTTAGTTGTACGGATTGCTTATTCGGTGTGCCCTGAGAACGAGATATGTGCAGCTCCTATTGGGACTTGTCGGCACATTCGGGTGGCTTTGCTGGTCTTATTTTATCATTGTCGAAATGTCTTATAACCGGGATTCTGAGTCTGATCGGGTCTTCCTGGGAGAAGGAATATCCTTCGTTGACCGTGAGAGTTTGTGATGGGCTAAGTTGGAACACCCCTGCAGGGTTTTCAACTTTCGAAAGTCGTGCCCGCGGTTATGGGCAGATGGGAATTTGTTAATATCTGGTTGTAGAAAACCTGACACTTAACTTAATTAAAATGAATCAACAGCGTGTGTAGCCGTGATGGTCTCTTTTTGGCGGAGTCCGGGAAGATAACACGGTCTCGTGTTATGCTTAAACTAAGTAGTTTCAGGATCACTTCTTGATCATTATAGCTTATCGATCGTGCTTTGCTTCTCTTCTCGTTCTCATTTGCGTAAGTTAGCCACCATATATGCTAGTGCTTGCGGCAGATCCACCTCACTACCTTTTCCTACCCATAAGCTTAAATAGTCTTGATCGTGAGGGTGTGAGATTGCTGAGTCCCCGTGACTCACAGATTACTTCAAAACAGATGCAGGTGCCGATTTTGCCAGTGCAGGGGACGCGACCGAACTCAAGTGGGAGTTCGACAAGGATTCGGGACGTTACTATGTTTCTTTTCCGGACGATCAGTAGAGGAGCCCAGTTGTGGCGATCGGGGATCTAGCATTTGGGGTTGTCTTTCTTTATTTGGTTCCGTAGTCAAACCTTGATTGTATTCTGAATGATGTAATGCTATATTTATATATTGTTTGAAGTGGCGATTGTAAGCCAACTCTTTATTCCTTCCTTATTCAGTACATGAGATGTGTAAAGATTATCCCTCTTGCGACATGCCTACTATGCGGTTATGCCTCTAAGTCGTGCTCTGACACGTGGGAGATATAGCCGCATCGTGAGTGTTACACATGACCCGTGGCCTCTGCATCATTTCGAAAAGGAGGTCGCCGCTGGATGCGGGAGGAAAAAGACTTCGGCAACCCCATAAATTTGAATGTATTTTTTTTTTAAAATTGTCAGCGTGTTTTTTGCAAGGATTGTCATTTGTGCTAGTTAATACATGGCATTTGACGTTTTTCAATCATCAAAGAAAAAGAAGAAGACCACATTATTTGATAAAAATATCCCCGTTCGATGCCTAACATGTCGGCTCCCATCTCACTAACCTCGCAGTGTGAGGGAGAGAGAGATACCTCTTCTCCTAACCCCATCACCGTCACGTGCAAACTAACCAACTCCCTCCAACCATCCCGTTCAAATTACAGAAAAGCCCCTCCGTTTCACTCCGGTCCGCTTCCCCCACCCACCGTCCTCCGTCCCGTCCATGGTGGCGGCCGAGCACCAGCAGTAGCACCGCCTCTGCTTGATGGCGCAGTACAGGCAATCCGGCGGCGGCTTCTTCGACTCCCGCGGCGGCGGGGCCCACCACCCGCTCCCGGACTACCACCGGGCACACCCCTCCAAACCCTCCCGGATCCGCCGCCCCGGCAAGCCCGCGCGCCGCCGCTCGCCGGCCGTTGCCGCAGCTGCCGCTGCAGTCCTGCTCCTCGCTGGCGTCTTCATCCTCTCGCGCCGCCTCTCTCGCGACCCCGCAGGTTCGTGGTTTCACACTCCCGGCACGGTGGTTTCTCCGGGGATGGGTTGAGGCGGTCCGCTCGGTGTTCTTGTTGCTTCGACAGGAGTAGTGAGAGAGGAGAGAGCAAATGGCATCTTTGACGCTCTTGGGATCGTCCATGGCGTGGCTGGATGCGAATGGGATCCAAATTCTGTTCGGTTGATCTGGTTATCTGTTAGTTCGGTTGTCTTAATGCACCACATGTTCGTACTGCTTTGCAGAGATCGGAGAGGATTCGGGAGGCGGGGAGGGTTTGCCGGAGTGGAACCGGAGCAAGAACTGGAAGGAGCTCAAGTTCGGCCATGGCGGTGGTGGCAGGAGTGCGCGGGATTCCAGGTACTGGGACCAGGACGATCGACGGCGCGACGAAGACTACTCGGAGGACGAGAAGGAGAAGGTCTCAGGTGCAGCTGGAAACACTGCTGATGCTGGTGGTGGCAGTGAGAAAAGCGTGAGCTCTGATCCCGGTATTGAGGAGAAAGGGTTGACCTTGGATACCAAGGGTGGTACTGACAAGGAGGTTCCAGAGTTGGCTGAAGGGGGGAAAGGAGGCACCTTGTACAATGAGGGTGGCAGGAAAGAGCTGGAGCAGTATGAGGCGGCCTCCATGGGTGCGTTGGGCACAGGAATGAGGGAGGTTGATCCAGATGATGAGTATGATGATGGCATTGATGATCCCGATGATTCTCAGATGCATTCTGCCGGTAGGAAGCTTGGTGATGGTATTCATGAGAACATAGGGAAGGAAGAGAATGCTGCCTTGGAGAGACACATGAAAGCAGCAGGTGGAAGGATTAGTGATGACAGTGATGCTGTTAACACGAATCAAAAGAAAGCTTCGGGTACTGGTGATAAGAAACATGGGTCCAAGAAGAAACCAAAGCAGAAAAAGTCTGGTGAGTTGTTCTCCCTTTTCAAGTTTGAAAGCAAGAGTCGGCCAATTTGAATTTAGGATCATGGTTTTCTTCCCTGAATTGGCGGAATTTGATCCCATTCACTTAAAATAACATAAGATTTTTGTTGTTACTATCGTAATAGCTTTATGAGGTAATTCAGCTAGCTAAGTAGCTATATATATGCGTGCTATTTTTCTGCTGTAGTGAGATCATTATTTTTTTAGAAACATGAGATTTGATTGTAAGAATCTAATAGGAGACGCTGTTAGCATGTATAAGATGTGTACTGTACGTAGTGACTATTCAAGTGTTGAGTCATGAATAAAATATGAGCATGCATATTGTACCCAGTGGCTACCTAAATATTGCGACATGCATGACATGACCGTAATACTGGATGTCTTGAACATGTTAGACTGCCAACTGATAGGCTTGTGGCATAACATCTTCATAGTTTGCTGTTGGATTTAAGAATCGTAGATATGGTACTGATCTTGGATGACCAGGTTTTTGCCTGGTGAATTAACTGAAAATGTTAGCACGCAATGGTATCATGATAGTTGTATTATTTATTATGCAAGTCAAAATCAGTATCTGTGAGCTTTCTTATTCGGTCTATCAGTACCTTTGCTATATTCTATATACCTAAGAGAGTCATCCCCACTAACTTATTTATCTCAACATGCAAGCATGCCACCTCACCATACAATTATGAATGGGATAAAGCCCGCCTCAACATGGAATTATGCATGGGAAAAGACCCACCACAACATTCAACCATGCATGGAAAAATGTTTCCCATTCAATTATTATACTTACATTCAATAAATATTTTTGCAACTATACATAATCAAATATAATAAATCATATGTATTTTTAATTTTGGTTCTCATGTTATCAACCTAAATATTCATCAACCAATTCCCACGGCAACACGCAGGGTATCCTCTAGTTTGATAATTTGTTGTACCATAAGTTCTGTTGATATCAAATATGACACTTTTTTTGCAATCAAGCTTGTTTCATGTCTTTAATATCTAATCATAAAATATTTAGCCTCTGTTCTTGATGGTTACCTAATTTGTTGGAACACATTAACCAGGTTCAACTTGTGAAATGAAGTTTCTGAACTCCACTGCTCAACTTGTAGAGCCTGCAAAAAATGAAAAATTTGCTAGCTTTAAGTTGGAGTATGTAGAGATTGAACAAAAACCAGCTGGATCAGAAAATTGGGAGCCAAGATTTGCTGGCCACCAGACTCTACAGGAAAGGGAGGAGTCATACGTAGCTCATGATCAACAATTGACATGTGCTTTTGTTAAGGGGCCTAATGGATCAAGCACTGGTTTTGATATATCTGAGGATGACAGGAAGTACATGAGCAAATGCCGCATTGCTGTATCTTCCTGCATCTTTGGAAACTCCGATCGTCTGAGGACTCCATTTGGCAAAACAGTATGGCATTTCTTGGCACATAACTCTTTGACAAATTTACACTTTTATTATGATTCCTCCATCCTGTATAAGTTGCAATAAGCAGCTTATAACAATTTGTTTCTGTAGGTTCCTTTGTTCTTGGTATGGTTTGTTGCAGAAAGTTTAGGATCTCATTAGCCTCGCTTTACTGTTATAGTCTCTAGGTACTTGTCAAAGTTAAAGCAGTATTTTCACTGCTGATTAGTTTCACATACAGACATAGAAAACCTTATATAATAGGTCTATGAAATGCAATCACATCTCCATTAATAGTATAATGATGCTATCTTTCGCTAAGTCCTTTAATGTCGATATGTGATACAAGATTGAAAACTCACTTTTCACATTTTTCTAAAATCACCATAACCACACTCTAAACTTAAGCAATTCCTGACCTTTTCTTTTGCTATGCCGCAACATGAAGTATCCTGTAGTATCCATTCATCCATTTAAATTTCTTTCTATGATATCTTTGCAGATTACAAGTCTCTCAAAGAAGACAGTTTGTTTTGCTATGTTTTTGGATGAAGTCACATTGCAAACTTTGCTATCTGAAGGCCAAAAAATGGACAGCATGGGTTTCATTGGTGTATGGAAGATCATATTGATTAAGAATATGCCTTATAATGACATGCGGAGAGTTGGGAAAATACCAAAACTTTTGGCGCATCGACTTTTCCCATCGTCAAGGTAAGAGCGAGTTTCTGCATAATATCTTCTGTCCTGATTGCCATGCATGTATTTCAGTGAAGGACTCAACTGTAGTTTTAAGTGTTATGCATGTAATTTCCCCATTGACAAATCATAACCTTGTGATCTCCCAAAAAGTCTTACCTTTTGCTCAACACACACTGGTTTGCCATGTGTTTGTTTTTCACAATTTAATCAAGGTTGTTTTGCACCAGGGAGTCAGTTGTCCCAGTCCTTATCGGGACAAGTAACAGTACATACTATCCAAAATTATCGAAATCCAAATTTCAATGTCAAATTTAATTTGTGGCGCCCTATTTGCTGTTTTGATTCAGAATATTGGATGGTCAGTATGCTAGCATAAAACTGCATGATTAGAGGTTTATGAGAAAAGGATGATGTTGTCACCATGTACCAATTCGGAAAAGATGATATTTGTAGTTAATTGAACAAAAATACCGTGGCTACTTATCTGTGGTTGCTGTAATTTTTATCAAATGGGTAGTTAGACAGCTCTGGAAAATTATTGGTTAACAGCATAATTGGCTGAGAACCAGTCAGCGACACCATATAGGTCCAGTAGTTTCAATACAGAATTTTGAACCCTTTTCCACTCCCCTTCATATCCTGGGACTTGGGTATTTGTTCCAGGCAATACTGTCACATCGGGGACTCATCCCATCCCCATCTGTATTGTGTGCCTGTCTGCTTATATCTTTGCTCAGAGTAGTAATCCATCTTGGTTTCTAAAACTCGATAGTGTCAGTGTCGCTGTCTCGAATACGCAGACCTGTGTTGGATGAATAATTGGTTTTCTGTTTCTGGTTTGTTCTCTTCCTGTCCAATAGCAGTGCGAGCACTGGCACAAAATGCCTGTTTCCCATGGTTTGTTCTCTCCATTGACACTGGAACACTAGCTTTTTTATACCCAGAGATTGTGTGTGGTCTGCTCTCCGGTATCTTTCTTATACTCTGAAGAAACCAATTGGTGGTGACAGTCATCCACTTTGGAATCGTACCAGCTGTCTGATTTGCTGCCAACTTGATCATCACCCATTTAAAATATGTTTTACAAAACACCCTGAACTACCATGGTTTTTTCTGACACGCCGATCAGCACTTCAGTTTGGTAAAATATATAATCTTGTAAACATGTACGTCTTTTAATCTGTAGCATAAGTTGTAAATATGTAGTGTTTTTTTCTGCTAATGTATTATCGTGCTTTTTGTAACTCACAGTATGAAAAGGTAAATGTGCTTTGTCAGATAATTAGTGTGGGGCTTGTGCTTTAGTTTTACATCTTTAATGTGATGAACCATCCTGTTCTGCAATATTGTTTGTCTAAGAACATTACTTGTATCAGATTCTCGATCTGGCTGGACAG
Organism: Triticum dicoccoides; assembly: GCF_002162155.2. Taxonomy (NCBI): domain Eukaryota; kingdom Viridiplantae; phylum Streptophyta; class Magnoliopsida; order Poales; family Poaceae; genus Triticum; species Triticum dicoccoides. Next base: position 510,111,194 of record NC_041386.1, on the reverse strand, counting down.
CAAATTGCGACTACAAACTGATCCTATCCTTATCCTAGAATATTTTCTTTGGCGGCATGGTTATGAATATGCTATTTCCAATCATTATGATCGGCACTGCGTATGGGAGGAAGTGGCACAAAATAAAAAGCTGAACAAGTTCAACCATACAATAATTGATCAACAGTTTGAATTTTACCAAGCTGACGGACTGACAAGGTTCAACTCATCGGATCCCCACAAGCTGCTACCAAGCTGTATGTTCTCTTACCTGCTGGTATTATTTCTAGTGTATGAATTGTGTTGACCTAAGAGATCTTTTTCCTCTTGTTGCAGATGTCCCTGAAGGTTCTTTCATCGTGAGGGAACACACATCGATGTCCAACTTATTCTCTTGTCTGTGGTTCAATGAGGTTGATCGCTTCACACCTCGTGACCAGCTCAGCTTTGCATATACATACTTGAAGCTTAGAAGAATGAATCCTAAGAAGTCGTTTCGCCTCAATATGTTTAAGGTGGGTGTGGTAAACCATCATAGCTAGGATTTATACAATACATCCGTTTAAGTTTAATCGTTATCCTATAAATTTTCAGGATTGTGAGAGGCGATCAATGGCAAAACTATTTCATCATCGATCGGAAGAGAGACATAGCAGTGGACAGCTAACAAGATAACAAAGATATTTTCAAAGGGTGGGTTTAGAGAGAAAGCAGAGATAGCACAAGGATTATACCTTTGGTACAGCTCACGAAGTTCAACCACTGTCAACATCTATGTCGGGCCAGGGAGTCGATGCTGAATGGATGGCCGCAAGCGATCGCATGTACATCATGATCCTGCAGATTAGTTCCGCCGTTCTTTTTGTACTCTACAAAGGCGGATTAGGAAATGCTAGCTGTTTGGTTTCATAAGTTCTTGTTGCTTGCCGTGAAGTTTTGTTCATTCTTTTGGGGAAGAAACGGTCTGGCTGCACATGAACTCCTTGAGCCGGCCAGGCTCTGTGTACCATCATATGGTGTATTCTCATGTAATCCAAAATGGTTTAGTGAAATGTAATATTATGACAGGATGCTGCACTCTGTAATTCTCTCCAGGATAGGAAGTTAGTGATTTTTTGCATGAACTTTTGGAATCTTCAGTCTTGATTTTTTATGTGATCTACAAAATCAAATGACCTAAATTTGTCTGATATTTCCAAGCACATTACTTTGTGTTGAATGTGCAATAAACAATATGTTGCTTCACAAAAAAAAAGGCATAGGTGCTCTTGCTGGTTCAGGCTTGAAGCTATTTAACTCGTGGAAGAATAAATGAAATGTCATTTGCTTTATTGATCAGTCCCGGGACACTGTCAATACAAGTTACAAACCAAATTAAAGTGCAAACACATAAAACCACACGCTACAACAACTTCTACACCCTTTACAAAGAAGGAAAAAAGATACAGAAATTTCAGCTGATCGATGAATTAGCAATTCAGGATATCAAATCCAACATTACAAACATCACCAAATTTTTACACGGGATTAAAATCCAGAGGTAATTAAAATTCACCCCGATTCAGTTTTGTGAGGACCTTGTCTCTGAAGATCCCCAGCATCTCATTCCTGCCCCTGATCACCTCATCAAAGACCTGATCAAGAACACAGTCGAACATCTCCACCCCCTCCCGGAGCTCGCCGGACCTCGTCCTCAGCAGCTCCACATGATCCTCGGACTCTTCCGTCTTGCCGCCGATCATGTCCCTCACCGCCGTGACGACACTCTCGTGCTCCGCGATGCTCGCCGGCAGCGCCGCCACACGGTCGTTGATCGCCGACAGCGACTCGCGCCACGGCCGCAGCTGCTCTGGGACGGCGGCGCGGGCGAGCGTGCTGCTGCGCGGGTGCGCGCCGCCGACGCCGACGTCGTCGTCGAGGAGGGAAGGGGGTGAGGCGTGGGTGAGCGCGTGGAGCACGGAGGTGGCCACGACGGCCATTGTGATCTTGGCGACGAGCGTGACGAGGACCATGCTGCCGCTTCCGGTGGAGCTGGAGATGATCTTTCCCCCCAGCCGCTCCGCCTCGCTCACCACTGCCTTCACGTCCGACAGCTTAGCGCGGACGGCGGCGGCCGGCGAGGACGGCGCGTCCGTCTCCTTCGGCGGCCCGGCGCTCTCAGCAACGAGCGAGGCGGCGACACCCCCGGCGCCGGCGCAGCCCACCTGCGCGGCGAAGTCCACCACCATGCAGTAGCGGTGCATCCGCGACACGGCGGACTTGAACGCGTTGCAGAAGTCCAGCAGCGCCGCCGTCTCCTGCATGTACTGCTCCAGCCAGTCCTCGCCGCCGCAGGGGTCGGCCCACGCGTCGGCGCTCCTGAAGACGGCCAGCAGGTCCCGCTGCATCCGCCTCACCAGGCGCATGGCGTCGGCGCACCACCTCATCGACACCGCGGACCCGCCACCGCCGTCATCATCTTCGGCGGACAGCGTGGCCTCCAGGTGCGCGAGCCCGTCGACGAGCGAGGAGCAGAAGGCGGCGAGGAGAGGGCACTGCCGGCGACGAGCGCCGCCTGGTCTGAGGCATCTCATGGCCGCCATGCTCATGCATGCATAAGAAGATGGAGCAAGAGAGATGACCTGCGTATTTGCATGGTTTGGTTACTTGGAGGAGCAGGGAAGATGGATTTTTTCAAAGGGAGGGAAGAGGAGGAGTGAAGCAAGAGAACAACTTGTATACTATTCCATGCACCTCGTCTACTTTGCTTAACCTCTCCGCACTTCTTCTTTTGATTTGACCTGGGACCGGTTCTTTTTTTTTAAAAAAAACTTTTAATCATGACGGTACAATGAACATAAAAAATAACAAAAACTACATCCAGATTCGTAGACCGCCTAACGACAACTACAAGCATTGAAGCGAGCCGAAGACACGCCATCGTCATCGCCCCTTCCTCGTGGGAGCCAGGCAAAACTCGTCGTAGTAAAGAGTCGGGAAGTCGTCGTGCTAGTGCCCCATAGGACCAGCGCACCAAAACAGCAACCATCGTTCTTTGCATAATTTGACCGGGTTTTTGGTGTTGAATCGAACCGGTCAAAAGTCGGAACGACATTTTTCAACCAAATGAAGATTGCAAGAAAGGTGTGCTACCAAATTGAGTCAATATTCATAGGAAGCAAACCCAATTCAAGAAATTGCAGAGAAGTCTGAAATCCAAAGTCTGGATACTGTTGCAGATGGTAACAGGTAGTACTCACACGGTCACACCTACCGAAGGGGGTTTGTCCTGGCAAGTTTCAGTAGCTTGGTCCAACCAACCAGCCTTCACCTTGGTGTTTGTCCAGGTGTTTGGATTTGGATGTAGGAACAACCATTAAGTTATTGATTGACTTGCAAGGATGGATGGGATGGGGGGCCCTTTTGGGAGTGATGCCCTGACAAGGGAAGTAGTTCACTCTAAGTCTGTCACTGATTAAAAATGGCCCCATGCATGCTTGGCGCAATTCCTTCAAAATGATACTGGTCTTGGGGTTCATCATGAATATATAAACCACATTAGTCCAGCTGTTTGGGTTGGAATTATGCTTCCTAATTTGTGTGGATATCTTGCCTCCAAAACTTTGTTTGGATCGAAGGTTTGGGCTCGTTTCTGGTCAAAATAAATATCAGTGCCTTTGTTAAAAAAATAGTTTGAGAACACGCAATGTGTGCCTTAGCTTTATAAAAAACAGAGGTAAAATATAAGGGCATCTCCAGCCGCGCCCCCAACAGGCCCTCTCCAGGCGTTTTTGCCGCGCCGGCGTAAAAAAAACGGCCCAGTCGCGCCTCCAGAATCCCGTTTTTCGCCGGCTCGGGCCAAAACTGGTGCCGGCGGACCCAGGCCGAACCCGGAGCCCTGGGGGGCGCTTGGGGAGCCGGCACAAGCGAAAAAGGCGCGTGGGTCCGTCCTGGCGGCGACCCGAGGGCCTTTTCCCGCCGTTTCTTGACGCTTTTCCCTCGCATCTCTCCCGTTCGCTCGCCTTCCTCCCGCCATTCTCTCCCTTTCTCCCGCCAAACCCCCTCCCGCTCGCCTTCCAGTCGCCGCCATGCCGCCGAAGAAGTACGCCATGCCGCGCGCGGCGGCAACCGCGATTGGCGCCGTGGCCCAGCCGAAGCAGAGGAAGCCGAGGGCGCCGCCATCGAAGCCACCGGGCCTGTCGAACGCCGAGTGGAGGGTGGAAGTTCAGCGACGCGAAGCAGTCACCACCGACCGGCGGAACAGGGCCATAGCCAAGAAGGCCCGCGACAACGCGGCGCGCGCGACGGCGTCTTCCTCATCGGTCGACCAGGCGGGGATGAATTCACCCGTCGTCAGCCACGCCCAGTACGCGCCCTGGGGACAGCAAGGCGTTGGATCTCCATGGGGTTCATCGTCGCCCGGCTACGCCGACGGCGACGCGCACGGTGGGTTCAACCCAAACGTGCCCTTCCCTCATGGTCACCCCGCGACGCGCACGCCCTCGCCCGCCTTCGTCGGCGTGCAGTACCCTCCATACAACTACTCGCTGTCCGCCGCCTACGCGTCCACATCGACGCCCCATCTCTACCGTGGACCGCTGCCCTTCTCGCACCTCGGCGACACCGACGACACGGGAGCCGACATGGACGACATCATCGCGATAGGATCGACCGCGGCCGCCGCGTCTCTCGGGTTCGCCACCCAGGACGAGGTAGTGGATCTCAACGGCGACATGGAGGCCGAGCTCGGCTACGTCTACGGCGAGGACGCGCACGAAGCGCAGGAACCCGAGGAGGAGGAGGAGGACGAGGAGGAGGAGGAGGAGGAGCCGGCTCCTGTTCCGACGAAGGGGCGCCAGAAGAAGAAGAAGTGGGCGGCTAGGTTAGGCGAACCGCGCATCAAGTGGACGTCCAAGGAGGAGGAATGCCTCGCCGAAGCATGGAAAGTCGTCTGCCTCGACCCGACCACCGGCGCGAACCAGAGCTTGGAGACGTACTGGGACCGCATCAAGGCCGAGTTCGACGAGCGGAAGCTCGTTGACCCCTACTTCAAAAGCGTCTACATGCAGCGCGGCTCCAAGGCGATGGCGAACCATTGGGGGCGTATCCAGTTGGTGTGCAACAAATGGCATGGAATCATCGAGGAGGTCGCGGCTCGCCCGGAGAGCGGCGCCAGCGTTGAGGATCAGGTACGCACGCCGTTCGCCCGCATATCTTCGTCGTCTACGCCCGCCGCCCGCCAACTGTTTGTCCCTCCGCGCAGCTGCTGCGTATGTTCGCCATGTATCGGGGCGACAACCAAGACGCCGACTTCAAGCACCTCCATGTCTACAAGCGCATTGACAAGTGCGAGAAGTGGGCGGAAGTCTGACGTGCCCTCGACAAGGCCAAGGAGACATACAAGCCGGATGCGACGACTCCGGGCGCGTCAGAGGGGCGGCCGGACGACCACAAATTGGCAAAGAAGGGGAAAAACACCGACGCGGCAACCGCACGAGTGCAGGAGTCCATCGAGCATTGCCTCGCCGACGCCCAGGCCCGGGCCGTCCTACGCGAAGAGAAGACCGAGGCACGGTGGTTGTCGCTGATGAAGAACAACACCATCAAGCTCGACCTGCTCCGGACGAACGTCACCGCGAAAAAGAGGAACACCGACATGGCTTTTCTGATGGGCAGGGCGGACATGCTCCAGAGCAACGACGAGAAGCTCAAGGCGTGGTACCTGGTGCAGCGCGGCCTCATCCTGAGCGAGCTGCCGACGGCAACACCGACGATGCAAGCTCCATCGCCCACAACCACACGGACGCCAAGCCCGAACGACGCCTCTACATCGCCGCCCAGCAGTGCCGAAGCCGCGCCGACACAGCCCAGCACCGAAGCAGCTCCGACACCGCCGAGCCCGCGCACGCCGACTCCTCCAACGCCTGGCGCCGACCCCGCCGAGTGAATCATTGCGCATGCGAACTTGCGGCGTGCGGCACCCTGTTTTTTTGTAACGCCAGACTACGTCCGATTGCCAGTTTTGTGGCGTCTTTTGAGAGCGGGAACGGCCAAGTTTAAATTTTCTGCATCCTGGGGCCGGCGCTTGGGGGCGTGACTGGGAGCTAGTTTGCCCCCAGGGGTCGAACTAGCGCCGGCACGCCCCCAGGCCGCTCTATTTAGGCGCCCTGGGGGCGAACGGCTGGAGATGCCCTAAGAACTCAGGCAAGCTCCCACCACACACCAACGAGTAGCAAACACCACTCCAACTCAAACACACAATACAACTTCAACTCCAACGCATAAGGGTCTGTCCTAAACTGATCAACAAAATCATGTCTCGACCAACACCGGCCGCTTCCAAAGAGCAACAACTCCAAAGGAGTTCTCTTTGCCGACACACATGTTGGAATTTGCTAGTGGGCTTTTGGCCCAAAACCCAACTAAAATTCTGAAATTCTATTGGCCCATTCATGCACACATGTGAGTGAGACTAAAATTTAGTCCCATCCCATAAGTTGAGAGGGAGAGTCGCACCTCTTTATAAGGTGAGCTCTTCTATTATTTGTATGAGCATGAGAAGAGAAGACCTACACGCGCGGTCCTCCTCCTCGCTCGCTTCGCCACGCCACGTCTCGCCACGTCACGACGCGCCGCGGGTTGCAGGAATGAGCCGAGCCGAGGACAGAGCATGCACATATTCTATATTTTTGCTGCTCGGGAATAATTAATAAGTCATTAATTAACAATTAATGGACGCGTTAATTACTCAACCGTTTCCGATCCTTTTGGATCGTGGGGCTGTTACTTGGACGTGGGGTTTTCTCCACGACCTACCCGGCTCGCATTATATAGTCAAGCAGACGTCTACCCTAGTCGCCGCCGCATCGTATGGTTTTACACCACCATTCCAGAGAATTACACCGCCATGCAAGTCTTCTCCATCCCCCTTTCCTGCGTGCACCGCGAGAAGGGATAGCAGGCCTCCAGAACCCCGCCTCTCGTGATCCTGTACGGGAGAGGGCGATCAGGTTTTTAGGGAGCGTCCTCGCGCAACTGCTGGCAGCGACGACTTCGCCAACGACGACTTCTTCCCCGACCTCGGCAACCTTATCCTTAACGACATGGGCGACAACATCAACGCCGGTGGTGCTGCTCCCACTGCATCGTATGTGATTCTATCCCTCTTGTTCGAGATCGTGGTAGAATTCATGTTTCTAGTATGTGCCCTAAATGTGATCTGTTCATCTACTATGCTAGTTCGCATGATTAGTTTAATCTCTGCTAGTGTTGTCATGATTTATCTTCTGTTTATTTGGATTAAATCTCATAGTAATTTTCTCATATAGGTAGAATTCATGTTTCTAGTATATGTCCTAGATGTGATATGTTCATCTACTATGCTAGTTCGCATGATTAGTTTAATCTCTGCTAGTGCTGTCATGATTTATCTTCTGTTTATTCGTATTAAATCTCGTAGTAATTTGCTCATATTTTCAACAATCCAAAAACGTGATTATAGGCAATTTACACCGACTAGTTTTGCTGCGCATTTGAAGCCGCCTACCTTTAAGGGGGGTGCAATATAAGAGGTGGCGCATGAGAGCAGTGTACTGGTTTTAGACCATGTGCTGCTATGACGCCACTAAGGGCAAGCCTGAGGGCGATCTTAATCCAGCACAGTTGAAAGCTTTTGAGAAGATCGATACTCTCTTTAAAGGCGCCCTTCTGAGTGTTCTTGATGATTCCATTGTGGATTCGTATATGTCATTTGACAACGGCAATGACATGTGGGCTGCGCTCGAGGCCAAGTTTGGTGCCTCGGTCACTTGCAGCGAGTTGTACATCATGGAGCAATTCTATGACTACAAGATGACTGATGAGCGCTCTGTTGTACAATAGGCTCATGAGATACAATCATTCTCCAAGGAACTTAAGTACTTTAAGTGTGTGTTGCCGGACAAATTTGTTGCCAGGAGCATCATTGCCAAGCTTCCACCTTCGTAGAACAATTTTGCTACTTCCCTAAAACACAAGAGACAGGAGTTTTCCGTTTCGGATCTCATTGGTACTCTTAATGTTGAAGAGAAGGCGAGAGCAAAAGACACCCGTGCTCGATTTGCCCAGGGAGCTTCTTGAAGGAAATATGCCCTAGAGGCAATAATAAAGTTGTTATTTATATTTCCTTATGTCATGATAAATGTTTATTATTCATGTTAGAATTGTATTAACCGGAAACTTAGTAAATGTGTAAATACTGTTGGGGAACGCAGTATTTCAATTTTTTTACCTATGATCACGCAAGATCTATCTAGGAGATGCATAGCAACGAGAGGAGAGAGTGTGTCTACGTACCCTCGTAGACCGGAAGCGGAAGCGTTTAGTAACACGGTTGATGTAGTCGAACGTCTTCGCGATCCAACCGATCCAAGTACCGAACGCACGACACCTCCACGATCTGCACACGTTCAGCTCGGTGACGTCCCTCGAACTCTTGATCCAGTTGAGGCCGAGGGAGATTTTCGTCAGCACGACAACGTGGTGACGGTGATGATGAAGTTACCGACGCAGGGCTTCGCCTAAGCACTATGACAATATGACTGAGGTGGAAAACTATGGAGGGGGGCACCGCACACGACTAAGACAAATCTCGGAGTGCCTTTGGGGTGCCCCCTGCCCACGTATATAAAGGAGGGGGAAAGAGGAGGCCGGCCTAGGAGGGGCGCGCCTATAGGGGGAGTCCAACTAGGATTCCCAATCCTAGTTGGAGTCCCCTTCCTTTTCCAAGAGGGGAGAGAGAGAGAGGGAGTAGGAGAGGGAGAAGGAAAGAGAGGGGGCGCC